>NW_022279610.1:3150000-3309878 GCF_009193385.2 Nasonia vitripennis
TGAACCGAAGAAAGTGTGTAAAAAGCAAGCTGGAACACCGTTAAATTTGCAACTACCATCATTTGCTGCGAATCAGAATCAACAGCTTCAGCAACAGCTTCAGCAGCTACAGCAACAGCACCAAGTATTAACATTAACGTGTATGTGTTTTTACGCGTTCGTGCATGCGAGAATATACGCGCGTGCAGATGTGTATGTGTGAATGTAGTGTATGTATTAATATAATTAATAATTTAATGAATATTTTTGTATAAATTTTCTATTTCAGGTGGATGATGAAGCGGATACGCCGGATTCACCAGGTGCTACTAATCGTGGCGGTTTTAGCTATACTAATGATTCCAGTGATGAAGATAATGGTTATGCAGGGATGATTGAGCGTTTTTTTCTGCAGTAATGTTACAATAGTTAAAAAAAAAACTCTAGGCAATAAAATTTTCACCCACTTGAGATTGCCGGTGGGCTAGTGTCGTGCAGTAAACGCGTACTGCAGTTGTGTGTCTACAGCGATAGAGGAAGCAGAGGAAAAGTGAAAAAAAATGAGTTCCGAAACAAAGAATACGTCTCCAACGATAGTTGTATCGATCGATAATACAACAATCTATCAGGAGGTAAAGAGTGGCGAAGTAATTGTGAGAGAAGTGCGATCAGATCCGAGGCGCACGAAAGAGCCGAAAACACCTTGCGATTTACCATTACCTCCGTTTGCTCGCAACTTAACATTAAAGTTTTTTTCTTTATACGAAAACCCCGCTGTTCCAAATACAAGTGAAAGACAGGTAAAGTGTTATATTATGATTTTAATTTTAAACAGTATGAGTGTATATGTCGCGGTACAAATCGTGTGTGTGTGTGCGTGCGTGCGTCTATGTGTGTGTGTTTATATGTGTGCGTGCCTGCATGTGTGTATACGTGTTTTGTGCGTGCGTTCATCTATGTGTGTTTATATATGTGTGCGTGCCTGCGTGCGTATGCTTGTATACATGTTTTGTGCGTGCGTTCATCTATGTGTGTTTATATATGTGTGCGTGCCTGCGTGCGTATGTGTGTATACATGTTTGATGCGTGCGTGCGTCTATGTGTGTGTGTGTATATATGCGTGCGTGGCTGCGTGCGTATGTGTGTATACGTGTTTTGTGCGTGCGTGCGTCTATGTGTGCGTGCGTGCGTGCCTACTTGTGTATGTGTGTATACGTGTGTACGCGTGTGTGTACATGAATGTGTGTATGTATGCGTGTGTGTATTTGTACGTGTGTACGAGTACGCGCGTGTATGTGGAATTTGATTGACTTATTCATATTTTTTATTTTAGAGGTGCAAGAGCTGCAGGAGCCACTTGAAGAGCCGCAGCTCGACGTACAGTCGGAGCAGAAGCTCGATGTACAGTCGGAGCAGAAGCTCGATCTACAGTCAGAGCTGCAGCCCGATCTAAAGTCAGAGCCGCAGCTCGATTTACAGTCGGAGCAAAAGCTCGATCTACAGTCAGAGCCACAGCTCGATGTACAGTCGGAGCAGAAGCTCGATCTGCAGTCAGAGCCGCAACTCGATGTACAGTCGGAGCAGAAGCTCGATCTACAGTCAGAGCCGCAGCTCGATGTACAGTCGGAGCAGAAGCTCGATCTACAGTCAGAGCTGCAGCCCGATCTAAAGTCAGAGCCGCAGCTCGATGTACAGTCGGAGCAGAAGCTCGATCTACAGTCAGAGCTGCAGCCCGATCTAAAGTCAGAGCCGCAGCTCGATGTACATTCGGAGCAGAAGCTCGATCTACAGTGTCACAGACGCACACGTCTGCAACGCGAGCAGCGAAGACGAGTCAGCGATAAGAGTCCACCGAGCCGTACTACGATGCATAGCGTCCGAATACATCGTAGACGTTAGCTCAGTGGTTAGAGCACAGGCCTCTGGCTCTCGGGTCCGCGAGTTCGAGTCCCGTCGTCTACTTTTTCGCTTTCGACTCTGTCTCCTCTCCGTTTGTAACAACAGTCAGAGCTGCAGCCCCATCTAAAATCAGAGCCGCAGCTAGATCTACAATTGAAGCTCGATGTACAATCAGAGTTGCAGCTGGAGCCGCGCTCGAACCTGTACTCGGAGTCGCAGCTCGATCTACAGTCAGAGACGCAGCTCGATCTACAATCAGAGTTGCAGCTGGAGCCGCGGTCGAAGCAGGCCCTTGAACAACATCATCAGGTATTACACATTTTCTCTTTATTATTATGTATATCTGAGTATTTGGATTATTACGTTAATAAAAATCAAAAGTAAGAAGCTAAAAACGGGACAAGTCCTAGTCACGCCATGTAAAAAGCACGACATATTCACAGTAATAATAAAAGACAAATACTTCAACGTAATCAAAATGGAAGATTTAAACAGGGCGCTTCAGAATTTAAAAAAAAACACTCGTCAACAAACAAATGAAAAGCTTCCGAGTGGCAAGAAAAGGAGACATATTAGACCAATTAGAGTCACCAGCCATCTTAGAGATGATTTACAAACATTTTCATCAAAGCGGAATAAGAGTGACAATGTGTTACGGAAAAGCAGAAGTACCAGCCGAAAAACACAGAAAAGAAATAATCAGCCATCTTCACGACAGTCTAACAGGAGGACACAAGGGAATCAATCAAACTTACCAGAAAATAAGAGAACGATATTATTGGCCAGGAATGAGGAATGATGTTCAAGACTACATTCGAAGATGTGCAAGCTGCCAAGAGCAGAAGATAGAAAGATTCAAAACAAGAGAACCAATGATAATCACTGACACTCCAATAGAAGCATTTGACAAAGTTTCAATTGATACAGTTGGAAAACTCAAAATGACTCCAAGAGGCAACTGTCATCTCTTAACAATGCAATGTAATTTAACGAAATACTTAATAGCCATACCCATCAAGAATCTCAATGCCACCACAATAGCTGATGCACTAGCAAAGTATCTCGTTTGCCAGTTCGGAGCACCGAAAGCCATACTCTCAGACAGAGGCACCAGAATATAAACAGAAATATAGACCAGCTCTTCGTAGACCAAACCAAAATAGTGCATCCGATAGACAACAATTCTCACATAATCTCAACAAAATTCGAGGAGCTATACAACATAACCAGCAACCATTACAAAGTGCTACAAGGATTTAAAAGAGAGTTAACAAAAACAATCAAAAGTGTGCTACGAGAAAAGGAAGAAATTAATTACCAAGTCGAAATAATGATATACGTAAAACGATTGGAATCAACATTAGACCACGTCATCAAAAGCAACGAGAAACTATTAACAATTTTACAAAAGCTAAAAGAAGGAAAAATGCACCCAGAACTCATGAAACAAGATGTACTTCATCAAATGAACATGGACGTAAAAAGAGTGAGTCCAGACTTAGAATTCCCAATACCACCAGAGCACATGAGGGCAGAAGAACTAGCCAAAATATCGAATATCGATGCCATACACCAAAACGAACGAACGCTAGCCGTGCTGCATCTACCACTAGTAGACCGAATGCCGTACCAATTATACAGAATGCACCCAATCAAAGTACCACAGAACATGAAAAACAAAACAATAGGGCAAGCTTTTATAAAACCGTCCCATGAATACATAGCTATCAGTTACGACTATACAAGATATATTAAATTCAATGAAGAAGAGAGACAAATATGCATCACGACACACTATACAGATATATGTTGCTGAGTGATCCTAGGAGCACTCAGGAACGTGCCCGAATCCATAGTCGCGAAAGTCCCAATACCCCACACTTAGAGCGCAAAACCCTTGAAAGTAAAACCTCAAAAAGCACAAAGAAAATGTTACTATTACCGAAACAAGAAGCAGAATGCTCGTAATTCACCAAATTTTAACCAAAATTTAAGCATGAATTTTTACAGGAAGTTTGTACATAGCCAAACAGCGTATAGTAAAATATTATTAATGACGATAACATAATCTAATTACAGAATAAAAAAAAAAAGAAAGATACAGAATGGAGTCGAGACCAAGAACCACCATATCAATGTTCTGTGATGTAGACATTCCACTATCGAACATAGTAAAAGAATTCGAAAAAATAGGAGAACCTCAAAACGCTTACGTAGAAAAACACAGATACGAACGAGAGACCAAGAAGATCACCATATCATTTAGCTCGGAAAGAGAAACACAAAGAGCATACGAACTCAGATCATTATTAGCAAAACAGAACAAATTGAAGAGAAACAGCAGAAGAGCAGCATCGTACCAGGGTCCCACAACGACCTCAAACCCCAAAGTGCCAATAGGAGAATTGATCGACCTTACTCCGAATGAAGAGCCAACAATTAGATCTGAAATCCACGTAGTGAACCAAAAAGCACAAACGCAAGTAATCAGAAACAGATTGTTTTGCCTACTCCCTTGGGACGGAAATGACAGAGAAAAGGACGAGATGTTCTTTAGACAATTTGCGCAATTTGGAACCCTAGCCTACTACGAGACGGTCAGAGACAGGAAAGGACGCCTAGCGTATGGATATGTGCACTACTTCACAGAAGAAGAAGACAGAATTGCAAAAGAAGAAAGTGATCCGATATACAAGGTGACCTTTGCAGAGCCAAGAAGACTCCCACGCATTGCACAAGGAAACACCACCACAAAGTTACACAAAAATGCAAGAGAATGATAGAAGCAGAAATATACAGCTTGCACGTCGTAACTTGCAAAAAACAAGCAAAATGGTCTCAAGAACAAACCGATGAAGCCCCTCTAGACAAACTACAACCTTTAAAAGAAACCATATTGGAGCTGAAAGAAAAAAAAGCCAGGCTGGAGAGCCAAAAACAAAACAGAGAAGAAAATCCTGTTACCAGCAACTCAGTACAAAATGCCAGAGTAAATGCTCAGAATCAACATAAATCCGAAACACCCGAGACCCTCAAAGTAATACATGATGACCTAAATGATAACGACATGATTATAGATTAGAAAAGTAAGCAATCAGACAGGACCAATTAACAAGTGTGATTGAGAAAATGAATGATTAACCACAATATGACCCATGAATACCCCACTCAATGAAAATGTTTAAATTTTTTTTCCTCTTCTACGAATTTGCATCTTCTTTTACAGACATGGACCAAATCTTCAAGGCCATAATCGAGTCAATCGAGTTTGATGAGAACTCAAAACACGTCACCATCCGTTTTGGCCCACCAGGGAAACTACCTGTTGTTATGACATTACTGAATAAATACGGATCGAACAATACTAAGAGCTTCAGAATTACCAATCAAAGGACTGACAATGCCACAGCCATATTAACAATAACGTACAGGACAAGTACAGGTAAGTCACAACTACTACGCGATTACGAACTGAATAGACAGACAGACCAAGAAACAAACATCGTAGAAACTAATGAACCGACAAACAACCTAGAGACAGACAACAACACCGACACTTCCAAAAATTCTACTGACTCAAACGCCACTGACAGCACTGACAGTTCTGAGAACTCTGATGACACCGACTCTACGGACAACAGTGGCGATCCAGACAATAACGACATTAACAATGATGACAGAATTGCTACAAACGAGAACACTGACAGCAATGACAATAACGACGTCCAAAGACCTGCCAACAATGACGATATCGAAGCTTACACTATTAATGAACCAAACTTAGCACTACTCCATACATACAACCCGCAAGACAATTTACAGCTACTCAAAATAAATTTGACAGACGCTCACACAGTGACAGCCACATATATAGGTACGACAATAGACGCAGAAGCATTATTTAGACAACATGGGCCCTGCAACACCGAACACCACGCAACGAAAGACAAGGACATCAAAGCCATAATAATTAGATACCAAATGAAAAATCATGCGCTTAAAGTAATCAACAAATACAAAGAACACATACAACAAACAAACGATGACATACAAAGACCAACGACAGAACAACAAAACAATCAGGAGAAAACAATAGAATACGTACAAACACCTGATACTATATGTGTACGAGTACCCGGACATACGACAAGACAAAATTTAACAGAGACATTCCAACAATTCGGAAACATCATAGACGTAAGACACTTAGAGCCTAAATACGGACAAAATGGACGATACACTGCGTTCATCCAATTTGAAAACCAGAACAGCGCAGATAAGGCTGTGGAAAAGACACAAATGACGCACTCGACAAGACTAGCTTACAACAAAGTATACACATCAACACGGTCCACTGCACTGCAAAAGACAGAAAAAGAACAAAACACAACATAACAGAAACAAAAATCAACAAGTTGGACCGTTGACCCCGGCAACAACACAAAATTATACATACTAGCACCGCCAGACACCACACAACAGCAATTAGAAACAGATTTTACAGTGTTTGGAGAGACAGTGAGCATTGAACTGACGGACAGTACGACAAAAGGAAAAGTAGGGTACATAACATATACAAACAAAGTTGACGCAATAGACGCCAAATTAAACGGACCACAGAAATACATAGTGAAGTGGAAATGGACGCCAAGAACAGACGAAACGATGATTCATTTCCTATGCGGAGACCAAATACCGAAACAAAGCTTCGACGACCATATACAGAACTGCAACATGCCTCACTTAAGACAGAGAATACTAAATGAAAAGTCAACATCAACGACCAAAACACAAGAGGACCAAAGACAGACAACATCGACACCACAACCGAGCACGATTGAACAGGCAAACGAGCAAGCAATAAGTCGCTCAACAACATCCAACACGACAACACCAGTGTCAGTGCATAGAGCATTACACTTAGACTACACGTCATCCAGCGACGAGGATCCCATAGAAAGGGAGATAGCCAGACATAACGCCAGATGCCGAATACAAGAGAGACAACAACGGACAGAGCAACCGAGACGACAACATACAGAGACCCAAAGACCGACAAGAGCCAGTACCGCAGCAGAAGAACAAATTAGGAAGGAAATGGAGAAGGTAGATTTCAATAAAATATTAGACACTAGTTTTTAAGAGACGACACTGCGACGTTAGCTTTAAGTTAGATGTAAGTAGTTCATATAAAAAAAAAAAAAAAAAAACAAGTTACCATCATTGTTTTGCGTCAAAATAAAATATATTTTCATATTATCTTTCAAAAAAAAAATGTAGAACCACATACCTTTTTTTCTTAAAATAGACCCTTACCCAAAACAATATAATATACAATAATATCAATATTAGAGAATAAGCAATAACAAAATGAATTATTTATTAAGTCATACTAACAAAATGAAATATAAAATTAGTAAATAAGTGATTAGCGATAAGCGAACACATAACAAGAAGTAATCCACATAAAAATATGAGTAGCAGGTTATAACAGAAATAAAGCGATACGTATTACTAACAATAACACATAAGTTAGATTCAACAATAAGTCTAGATTGTACGAGACCATCCTTGACAGTTTGTGTGACCGCGGAGCAGAGCCATAACCAAGCTTACAAGATAAGAGAAAGGAAAACAAAGAAATAATTCACCCAAACCCATATCATCATCCTGAAACAAGCTAAAAAATTGACAAGCCTAATATAAAAAAAAGAGAAAGAAATTTTGCCGATTGATTACCAATAGCTTCCAAAACATACTTTTTTTGAGAAAAGCCGACCTAACCCATGCATAAACTTGAATGTTCTGAACATTCAAGGAAAAAGCAACGTCATTGCTTCATCGATTGAACACCGCAGAGCTTGTTCAGGGGATCCAATTGTGGTCCAAGAATAAACGACGCATGACCATACCAATAATTCAAAGCATAGGCACAATTCAATATCTGCAGGTTAGAGCAGATACAAAAAATTAAAAAGCTTGATCCTACCCTAAATCCACAATTTTCCAACTAGCACCTTACAGCATCAAAAATAAGAGAAAAACGTCTAATTTTGGCTCGCCAGCGTGTCACCCTTGTCAGACCCTTGTAAACCAAAACAAACTTCTCCTCCCTCGGCTGAAAGCGCGCGTGCACGGTCGACGCTGCAGTTTAGCCGTTGACCGTACTTAGGCCCATAAGGCCTAATGAGTAAGAAAGAGAGCGCTGCTAAACTGAAGTGCGAAGGAAAAGTAAATACCCTGCGTGGGAGAAAGCCATGACGCTTTCTTCAAGCTTCGCCTCCCCCGATTTTTCATTCCTGTGTGTGCGAACACAAGAGTAAGGACGCTATTCAAGAGTTCGATTTTATAGTTATATTTCTGAGTTTTTAAGTTGGAGTTTAGTCTTAATTGTGTTTCCGTCTTGATCATCATTTACCGAAATTGTGTCCTATTCCATTTGAAAGTTATTTGAATTCCCCAGAAACAAATAAAGGAATTTTTGAAATAATTGAGTCTAAGAAATTGTTTGATTTGAGAGTTTTGATCGTCAACCTTTGGGTCATCCCCGTCAACAAACACAAGTAAGTCGTTCTCGTTAACAATTTAATTTTCCTTGGTGTTTTATTATCACGCAAACAGTTTCGGCGCAACAATCAGTGCGAAGTACTGATCTCCCCCGTATGGGAGAGTAAGCTATCATCCGCATAATCACACAACGTTACTTTGTTAGTTTGGTAAATTTATGACTACCCTAACACATAGATATGCTAAAGCTAATCATAAATATATGAAAGAGCATTATAAATGCGATCAAGATAATGTATATCTCATATATTTAGATGCTAATAATCTTTATGGCTATGCAATGACACAATCTCTACCATATGATGCATTTGAATGGATTCAAGATTTTACAAATATAAACGTTCAAACTATAGACGATGATGCACTTGAAGGATATATCTTGGAAGTAGATCTTAATTATCCTAAGGACATTCACAGTATACATAATAATTTACCTTTCTGCCCAGAGCATATGAAACCTCCTGGATCCAAGCAAGAAAAACTATTAGCTACTTTGATGAATAAAAACAATTATGTTATTCATTATCGAGCTTTAAAACAGGCTTTAGCAAATGGACTTGAGCTTGTTAAAATTCATCGAGTGTTGAAGTTTAAACAATCTCAATGGTTGAAGCCTTACATAGATTTAAATAGTTCTATGAGAGCTAAAATAAAAAATGAGTTTGAAAAAAATCTTTTTAAACTAATGAATAATGCTGTTTACGGCAAGACTATGGAGAATGTGCGTAAGCATGTTGATGTAAAACTGATGACAAAGTGGGAAGGACGATATGGTGTGGAAGCTCTCATTTCAAAACCAAATTTTCATAGCAGTGCAATATTTAGAGAAAATTTAGTTGCTATAGAAATGAGAAAGACTAGTGTATATGTGAATAAACCTTTATATATTGGTTTGTCAGTATTGGATATTTCAAAGACTGTTATGTACGGCTTTCATTATGATTATATGTTAAAAAAGTATGAAAATAATTGTAAGTTGTTGTACACAGACACTGATAGTTTGATTTATGCAGTAACCTGTAATGATTTGTATGAAGATATTAAATCAAATATTGAACGATTTGATATATCAGATTATCCTGAAAACAATGTTTTTGGAATGCCACGTATGAATAAGAAAGTTGTAGGACTAATGAAAGATGAATGCAATGGAGATATACTTACTGAATTCATTGGATTGAGAAGTAAAATGTACAGCACACGTGTTGATAAGGTGGATTTTGTAAAGAAAATCAAAGGTATAAAGTCGTCAGTTGTGAAAAAAACTATTTGTTTTGATGACTATGTAGACTGTTTGCAAAATCAAAGAATTTTGAAAAGAAGCAATCTGTTATTAGATCAAAATTACACAATGTTGAAACCATACAGCAAGAAAAAATTGCACTAAGTCCGTACGATGATAAAAGATTCCTGATACCAGACAGCAATGAAACACTGGCTTGGGGACATTATAGAATAAAGTGAGTATAAACCTTTACAAAATCAATAATGATACATCATGTTATTAGAAATATTATGAGAAAATTTAAGTTAGTATAAATTATTTTCAGGTTATCGAGTGCTGATAATAACTCAAGCAAACAAAATAAGAATCTACGTTTTAGTGATAAAGTTTTGATTCATAATATGTGTACATGGACGTTTGCATATCAGAGTGCTCGACGTGGTGAATGTATGCAGGCTGCATGTGATCGTGAACGTTTTAGAATGAGGATTGAAAGAACGGGAGTAATTATTAATCCAGTGCTTTTAAAAAAAATCTCACAGTTTTGTTAATACTAAGCAGAAAAACATATAATGGAAAGTTATGTGTATGTATGTATATATATATATATATATATATATATATATATATATATATATATATATATATATATATATATATATATATATATATATATATATATAAATTAAAACGAAATTAGTTATAAATATTGTTTATTAATTTTTTCCTCATTACAAATCATTTTTACTTATCCAACTATTATGTGTATCATCGAATCCTAACCATTTTACATAGTAATTATTACCGCGCTTTTTAACAACTTTTTCTATCAAATAGACATCCGGACACTTCGTTTTTTGTAGTTCTTCTTCATAAAATCCTCCAGCTATCGGTCGATTTTGATAGTCTTTCAAGAGATAAGTATATGGACTCGTATGATGTACTCGATCAACAGTACAAATCTCAGTAGACCAGTTGGGTGTATAACCTTTCTCAAAAATCTGTTTACTTTTACTTACTCGAACTCTATCACCTACTTTGAATTTAGCACATTTAAATAATGGATTTGGAACTTTTCGCTTCTTGATTTTGTCATATATACTAGATGCATTATCAACTGTGACATTTCTAGGTTTAATGCCAATTGTTCGATGCTTAGTATCATTATATTGATTTAATAAACTTGATAAAATTTGCAACCATTTATGATTTCCATTCAAACTAAACAGTTTCCACATTCGAGTTTTAAGTGTACGATTAAAACGTTCACAGATTGAAGCTTTCAGATTGCTGTAGGTAGAGTACAAGTGTATTTTATATCATTTCATGAGATTTTCAAATTCCTTATTATAGAATTCCTTGCCACGATCAGTTTGTAAATTTTTCGGAACGCGTCCTTGCTTCACAATAGACAGCATCGCTGCTGCTACATCTTTTCTAGTCTTCTGCTTGATTGGAACTGCCCATGCATATTTGGAAAAAATATCAATTATTGTGAGCATATACTTATAGTTCTAATTGTATCGAGCGTAAAGTATCATCTCGACAAGATCAGCTTGCCACGTTTCATCAATATCTCGAATATCAACTTTTCTGCGTGTATAATTACGTCGAGCAGGCTTATGCAGTTCTTCCACAACTTGATGCCGTTGATCCATAGTTTTAGAATCTTTTATAACCTTGTTTTTCAGGAAAAGAATTAGTATTAATAGAATATTTCTCAGTACACTTTTTCCAGATATTAGAAGATTGGTTATCTTTTGTTTTCTGGTGTTTCCAATATAAAAATCATCAGATTTTTTACGCACACTATATATTAGATCTAATGCTTTTGTCTCACCTCTTCTTATCATCGTAATATATTTATCTATTACCAAATTTTAATTAATTACCTTTTTTATTACCTCTACTCAGTGTATTAGTATGTTTTACTGTATCTACTTTTAAGCTTTCATCGACATACACTGGTTTTTCTTCTTCTTCGTCCACTACTTCCCTTTCTTCTTGTTTTAATTCATAATCATCAACACCATCATCGCTGTTTTCTTCTTTTTTCACTATACCTTTTTTTCTTGAAACTTTACTCTGCGTTTCTGTGATATCAATCAATTTTTCAAGTGGTTCAACAATAGGTTTAAAAGTAGTATTTGCCACATGTTCAGCATCTAATTTACTTAATTTTAAACTATTATATTTTCGTTTGATAGCTTCTCGAGCTTTTTCCATCTGCTGAAGAATACCAATTTGCTCTTCAAAATTAACCATATTGACCTGTTAGTGTCTTACATTCAAATGTTTGATCTATTTCAAATTTGTCATATTTATAATGAATTGATCAAAGCCTTTTCTATATCTTCCATTTTCCATATTACAATCTTTATTAATTACAATAAAGCTATGATTATCAGTCCAGCAAAATCCACAGAAATCTTTAAAGCGCTGAAATGACATATCCGTATTAATGTGATCATTATAAATATGCTTTAGATTCATATCATCTTGACGGAATATAATTCAAAGGTTAACATTATCACGTACAAGATGTTTAGGAACTTGAGCATATGACTGACAGAGATAGAAAGAATCTACACACTTATGTCTACCCATGCAAAAAATGCTTTAACGTTATCTTGTTTTTCACAGGCAATATCATCAAATATCATTATCGAATTTTCTTGAGCTTTGTCTGGCGATACAACAAGATCATGTTCACTAAACGGTAGATATTGAATCCCCTCGATAGGTTCAACGAGTTTCCTTAATAGCTGATACTTAGGTTGATTCAAAGACTTTGAATAAACGTAAATATTCTCAAATTTCAATCGATTTGGATGCGTAATAAGAGATAACAGAGCATTTGTTTTACCACAGTTTGACGGTCCACAAAAAACTGCTCGGATGTTATCTGGTAAAAGATCCCCATGTCTTTTTTCCTTACGTCGATCTGACTCTGTCAAAGTGTCAAAATTTATAACAGGAAGTTTGAGTGATTGTTGTTTCACATCCATACTGTATGAAATCTAAATCGTAACTGACATACGAAATTATAAAAAGTAACATTTTATAACTTAAGTCCAGTAGTGTATAAATCATTGAACAGTCATGATCGTGCATCAAGGTCAAGGTTTAATAAATAAATTTATTAATAAGTTACCGTTTGAAATGCATATTCCAGCCTATCAATACTGTGGTCCAGGCACAAAGCTATATAAACGGCTAGCACGAGGAGATCCTGGCATTAATCCTCTAGACGCAGCGTGTAAAGAACACGATATTGCATACTCCAAAAATCGTGAAGATATAAACGCTCGGAACGCTGCAGATCGAGTATTGGCTGAAAAAGCTTGGCAACGTGTTAAAGCTTCAGACTCTAGTTTGGGTGAAAAGGCTGCAGTATACGCTGTTACAAATATCATGAAAGTTAAATCAAAATTTGGAATGGGGTTAAAGAAGTGTAATAAGAGAAACAAGAAGTTAACCTTGAAAAAAATAATAAAAACTGCTTCGAAAGCGGTAACACATAGCAATGACTCATGTGTTGCTATTAAAATTGCTGTTCAAGCAGCTCGCACTATCATGAAAAAAGCTGGTGGTAAACGTAATGTGAGTTTACCAAGAATACTACCTGTTCCAAAAGTAGGCGGCTTTCTTCCTGCACTCATTCCACTGTTTGCAGGACTAAGCGCAGTTGGTTCATTAGCTGGTGGTGCTGCTGGAATAGCGCAAGCTGTAAACCGAGCGAATGCTGCTAAGCAACAACTAGAAGAACAGCAGCGACATAATAAAAAACTGGAAGCACAAGCACTTGGAAAAGGTTTATATTTAAAACCTCACCACAAAGGTTACGGAATACTATTGAAAAAACAGGTTGTCAAGAAGAAAAAAATAGTTTGACGAGGAAAAAAAAATTCGTTGAAGTAAAGCTGCCTAAGCATCCATTGACAGACTATGATCTAAAAAAATTCGCTAAAAAACTACAAACATCTAACTTTCGAGGAGTATTCATGAGAAATGCACTTCCAGCTAGCGGACCTCTGTTTAGAGAGAGCGCTATTGTAAATCTTGATTATAATACTGGCCCTGGTACACATTGGGTAGCCTACCGCAAGAATGGTAAAAACGTTTTGTACTTCGATAGTTTTGGTGATTTGCGACCGCCTATTGATTTAATTAATTATTTTAACCTTGATACTATTAAATATAATTATAAACGTTATCAAGAGTATAATACTTTTACTTGTGGTCATCTTTGTCTCAAGTTTTTAAATGATTTATTAGATCATCCTGATAATTATCATCTATATAAGCTGTTATAAACCTCATATATTTTTAGTTACGTTTGAGTGTTCAAGATGAATCAATCTCTGACTCTCAGTTTATCAGATACTTCATCAGTACTTGAAACACATTATTTTCCACCGATAGAGCTCGATAGAGACAAAAGTTATGTTCTTGGACTTGTTGTATTACTTACATTCAACTCTATACCAAATGTTGACCTTGGACAAAATAAATTCTATGTTGGTAATAAAGTTATTGAGCTTCCAGATGGTAGCTATGAAATATCTGATATTGAACATTTTCTGAAAAAGCAACTTGAATCTGAAGAAATAGAGCTTAGCATAAAACCAAACAATAATACCTTACGTAGTGAAATATACTGCAGTCATAAGATTGATTTTCAACCACTAAATTCCATAGGAAGATTACTTGGTTTTACACAACGTGTTCTGCAACCATATAAAAGTCACGTATCTGACTTACCAGTATCCATTTTCAAAGTGAATGCTCTACGTGTTGAATGTAATATAACATCAGGAGCGTAAATCAATCAAAACAAAGTTCATACCATACACGAATTTTTTCCCGCAGTACCGCCGGGATATAAAATTATTGAAGTACCAAAACAAATAATTTACTTACCACTGTCAGTGAAAATAATTGACTATTTACAGATGCGTATTGTTGATCAGAACGGTGACCTTGTAAATCTTCGGGGAGAAGTAGTCACTATTAGACTACACATTAAGAAGGTCACGTAATGGGCATTGTTTATAACACAAAGGTGGGCTTAGACTATATAAACAGACTACCATGTCAAAAGAAAGTTATTCATCGACAAGTAGTCAAAGTCTAACACCTCAGAACGCTCAGTATCTGAAGAGTCTCGAACTCAAAGTGATCGCAGACGTCAGAAAAAGAAGAAAAACTGTAAAAAAGATCAAATAAACTATATTCTTATTTGCTGTTGTCGTTTAAACGATAGAAGAAAAAATGGAAGCGATTCTTAGTGTACAGACACCGATCATCTTTGACGAATCCATCGCTCACTACGAAATACATGCTCATCAACCATACACTTCACTAAATTTTAATAATAGTGATGAGATACGTATATCAATTCAACATCAAGATTTATGTCTTTTGCCTTCAAAAAGTTCATTACATATTTGTGGAAAGATAAAAAAATCAGATAATACAAACGTATCAGTAACAAAGTTGGTAAACAATGCTATATGTAATTTATTTGATGAAATTCGTTATGAAATTAACGCTATTGAAATCGATAAGTGTAAGAATGTTGGTATAACCAGTGTCATAAAAGGTTATGTCTCATATAGTTCAAATCAAAGTAAGCTGTTAGAGAATGCTGGATGGCTTGATGTTGAAGAGACTGCTAAAATAATCGATGAAAATGGACAATTTGACGTATCAATCCCGCTATCAATGATTTTAGGATTTGCTGAAGATTATCATAAAATTGTTGTAAACGTTAAGCATGAACTTATACTCACAAGATCAAGAAATGATATTAATGATATTATACAAACAGCTCCTGCAGCAGGTGCATCAGCTGAAGAGTATAAGTTTGAACTCACTCGGAGTGAGTGGATGATGCCTTACGTTGCTATGTCAGACAAATGTAAAATACAATTGTTCAGTCATATTAAAAAGGATATTCCTATTGCTATGAGTTTTCGTTCATGGGAATTATATGAATATCCAATGCTTCCAGCATCATCAAGACATATTTGGATAGTAAAAACGTCGAATCAATTAGAGAAGCCAAGATTTGTTATTTTAGCCTTTCAGACAAACAGAAAAGGTATAGCTCTAAAAAATGCAAGTCAATTTGATCATTGTAAAATCGACAATGTAAAACTTTTTCTTAACTCACAGTACTACCCATATGGTAACTTAAATCTCGACATCGAGCAGAATCAATATGCTTTACTTTATGAAATGTTCATACAATTTCAAAATGCTTACTATGAAAACAAAGATTTACAATCTGATTTGCTAGTTAGTAAAAGTGATTTTATCAAATATACGCCATTTATTGTCATCGATTGCTCAAAACAAAATGAGTCTGTGAAACAAGCTGCTGTAGATGTTCATATTGAATTTGAAACTAAAGAACCCATAGCTCCGTCAACGACAGCTTATTGTTTAATTTTACATGATCGCATAATTCAATATAATCCTATTAGCGGAGATGTAAAAAAACTAGTGTGAATATAGTATAATATAGTATAATAAGTAATATACAAATGTATACTTTTTTGAAAAAATAAATATGTAAAAAATGTATTTAAGTAATATAATAATTTGAATACTCATATTCCAATTATCCATTTCCTTCCATAACTCTCAATTTAAAAATTAAACACCTGTGTAGAGATGTGAAAAAAAAAATTATATAATAATAAGCAAAATATTTAGAAGTTTAAAAAATTAAAATCTGTAAGTGAGAAAAGAATGTGACATTATAGGCTTCGTGAGAGTGAAAGAGAGAGAGAGAGAGAGAGAGAGAGAGAGAGAGAGAGAGAGAGAGAGAGAGAGAGAGAGAGAGAGAGAGAGAGAGAGAGAGAGAGAGAGAGAGAGAGAGAGAGAGAGAGAGAGAGAGAGAGAGAGAGAGAGAGAGAGAGGGAGAGAGAGAGAGAGAGGGAGAGATATAGCTTTGACTGCATAGGCATAGTTCAAGAGAGCGACAGTAGGAAGTGCGCGAGAACGGCCTTGATGTAGTGCATGAGAGCTGGCGGTGTGATAGCGGGGGCCCGCAAGTGGGAAAGGAGTCAGAGATTGGCCTTAGATGCGCGCGCAATTCGAGAGTGCGACCTTGAATCAGCGCAAATGGTCGAGTGGGAGGTCGCGGGTGACCTCGGATCTGCGCGAGAGTAGGAGGTAGCGAATATCCTTGAGTGCGCGCGCATGAAATTTTTCGAACGGGTGGGATTGACCTTGATCTCTGCCTATAAAATCGTCTGCAAACCGCTCGTCTGGTCAATTGGTGCATTTTGTGTATAGTGTCTAGTGCAAAGTGATGGCTCGTTGTCAACCAGTGTAATTTTTAATTCTTTATTGTGAATTTTATTAAAAAATTTGTTTAAATAATGTTTTTTTCTATGATTTTTAGACTCACAATTATGGAGATTGTTGTGGATATCCAGTGCTTCAAATATGCAAATAATATAATTATTAAAGAACTTGCTGCAGTCGACATGGATGGACTCTTAATACCGAGAATGTATGTTTTTCAACCTTGTGCATGGAATGAATTATCACCAGAAGAAGCTAGGGAAAACGGTTGGCTGCAGCGTAATTATCATGGACTTGAATGAGATAAGGGAACTAGACCATTCAATGATATTCAGGATGTTTTTAAAGAGCTCAAGATGATTGGAGGAGATGGTGTTAGAGTAAAGTTTAATTGCAAATGTTTAAATAAAAAGAGAATATTAGAGCGATATTTAGATGATGTTTATAATTTAGAAGATATGCATTGTCCATCACTGCATACACCAGGATTTCGACGGTTTGAAGTATGCGTATACCATCGAGAAGGATGGGTAAAAAACTGTGCATTGCATAATGTAATAGCGATACGTGCGTGGATATTTAGAGAATATTTAAATTGGATGACTCGTGAGGGTATTGCTACAGATAATTAAATTGATTCGTTGTTTAAATTGAAAAATAAAGATAATATTATTAAAAAATGAGTATACATTTTTTTCATTAACCATACATCCTTTTCTTCCTTATATTATTACAGTAAATAGTGTAATGAAGTGTTATTGTGTGATTAATATGAAATGAATATAAAAAAAGTGTTGTATAACGCCGTGACGGTCGCCGCTCGCCGATTTACTCCTCAGTAAAATGTGTACCCGGCGAGCCTATAGAAGTATTCACTTCAAAAATAATCTTCTTTATACACTTTTTATAAAAAATACCGTAAACAACAAGGGACGAATATGTTTTAACAGATTCGGATGATGTTTTGAGCACTCGTGTCCGTCTCGGGCGCCTACAGCGCCCTGGAATACCGCTAGTGCTCAAATATCATTTTTGCTTGGAAAAGACAATTTTCGCCCCTAGTTGTACAATGTACTATCAATATAAAATTCAGTGTGAATTACGAATTTCGCCATAGAAAAGTTATAATTCTTTGATGAGTCTACCCTGAAAACTTTCGAATGCACAAAATTCATCTAGAAACATAACATGTTTCTAGAAAATAGAGTTGCTGAAATCTGAAAAACATGATGGCTATTGAGTATTGATTGTATGCGTGCCACACTTTTTTCTTTTAAATGCGCAAAAATGTGGCGTAGGCAGAGCAAGCTCTGCACAAGTGGCCCTCCAACACCAGATCCCCACAGTTACTATCGTTGAACAATACTTTCGTGGGGCCCGTTAACTAGTCTATTTTGCTTCTCCTTTGAAGTTTGTCATTTCTATACATCCCTCATCCACCAAGATGATTAGGATCTCAGAATCAAACTCTTCTTTTTCATTCTGCATCGTCCTGCCCTCTTCTTCATTCTGCATCGTCCCGCCGTCTGCTTCCTGCAGTATCGTCCAGTGGTCTACTTCGAGCAGCATCGCCCGGTCATCCTCTTGACAGACTCAACCACGACACCGGGTGTGTGTGTGTGTATGTGTTTGTGTATGTATTGTGGCTCTAATAAGGTCCTTACGACGATAGAACACTGCCTACGATGTGTATACCAGGTATCGATCAAAATGACTATCATATATACAACAGATCTCGTAGACGATGTCCAGGTGTCAGGATGATCCCCAGATCGACGGGAGATCGTCAACGGAGACGTGTACTAAGTATCGATCAAAACTACTATTAAATATCCGTCACATCTGAATTACACTGTAACGTTGCTTTGCTAACGCGAAATCGGATAAGTGTGTCCCACCGAGCTTAGGGACCGACGCGCAAGGCTACCACGTTAACAAGAGGATCGTCGGGTGACGACCAGGAACTCGCCTCGGCTGCTCAGCATCTCCGTCTTGACGGACCGCGGAGAGTGGCGGAGTCCTTCTATGCTCGGCTTATTTATGAATGGAAGCAAGGGTTTTAGCATGCATAATAATGACACTCTAATATTTTATGCTAAGAGAACCTTCTGCCCTCAGAACGTTTATTCACTCGAAATAACAATGTGCACTACGTACAATCGTGTGTGCGTGTGTTGTGCGTCGAGACGACCATCGAGATCGGCCGGCGCACTATGCGCGACAATCGGGCTTTGCCCTTGGCCCTACGCTAAGCTATATACACACTCGTGCTTTTCTGCACGTGGTGTGCCATGCGCCAAATTAACCGAGAGAGAGAGATAGATGGGCTATTTGCCGACACAGGACAGACTCACGGGTTTGCCAATGAACGTCGCGTTGCCGCTGTTGGACGGGCTGGTTGCTCTGGGTTCCACCTCGTCAGCACCGGTTAGTCGGCGGCCCACTGAACTCCTCCTTGTGGCGTTGGCGGAAGCTGCAGGCACTGGGTTGCCTTAGCTAGGGCACGATGTCATGGTCCTCGGCCTGATGGTCTGGTCTGGAGCCGCGCCCTTAGAGATGAGCGGCTTCGACGGCTGGCCGGCTTTCATGGCTCCTGGCCACGTGTGGTCGCTACCAGAGTTGGGAGTCGAAAGAGCGGGTCGCGCTTCTCTCCGCTGATTGATAGTCCTTCTTCGATCGATTCGGGGCCCTTCTCTCTTTTTGCGTGTTTATTAGTCAGCGTCGGCTATTGTCGCGCTGCTTTCCTTTTGCCCCCCTCTTTCTCTCTCCTATTCTACTTCTATGCTTCGCGCGTGGCTTCTGCCGCCTTGATAGTCATCGGAATGCGTGTTTGTATGTGTGTGTATGCGCGATTCGCGCGTGTGTATGAGATGGGCTTATGCCGAGCTGTGTGAGGGCATATGGACTGTCACAACACTTAACAATATCTAATCAACAACAATCTTTTGTTTATATATGTGTATGTGAATGTGTGTGTGTGTGCACATTCTTTTTTATTTTGTATTGCTTCAGTATTACTTATTTATAACGTATCAATTTAATTTTTAATTTTTAATTTTTAGATCCAACAGTTTTCAATGTCAACGCATATTTCAAGTTTCAGCACCAGTAAATTCCGTTTTTCTGCATCCTAATCAAGCAGAATTGATAGTTGGTGATCAAAGTGGAGTAATACACTTATGGGATCTCCGATCTGACCACAATGAACAGTTGGTAATCCATGAATATTAAAATTATGTTTTCATAAGCATTACTCATTTATAAGCTACGCTTTTAAACTAAATCAAGTAAGAAATATTGATGAAGGCTACAAATTTTAAGTTTGTACATTAAGATGTATTTCACCAATTTCTCAATTCTGAAACCTGGTATTCAATTCAATTTATTACCAGACAAAATAGTACAGAATATTTCTCAGTGGAAATATCCATACCTTGCAGAGGTAAACGCAGTTACCTGTATGCAAGCTGGTGTTACAAAAATAAAATACATTATAGTATAATACAAAAATATCTAAAAAAGATTTACAAACTAAATAATGTAACTCCAATTACTATTAGTAAAAGAAGTTATTAGTAACAACAAGTATATCAGATTAACTATAAAAAAGTTATCTCTGACAAAGACGCAGTAACAAGAATAATATACGAAAAAACTTTTTTAGCTGACTAGCTAGTATTGCCACAAAAGTCAAAAACTTGAGCCGTTTAATTTTATCCATTTTATAATTGAATTTATTCCAGAATTTTTTCTTATGTCTATTACCTTTAAATTGTTTGGCAGCGCGTTATAAGTCAGGATAGCTTTAGTGTAGTTATTTTATTGCTGACTCTTTTTTTGTTCTTAGGTATGGTTAAACTCTTATTTCTAGTAATACTCGTAGAATCTAGGATTTGCGTTTTGAGATCGTCGTAATTGTGTTTAAGAGCTTCGAATGTAAAGAGTTGCTCTAGGTTTAAAGGATTTTCTTTGACTATAAAACTATTCTTATTTATTAACTTTAGTATTTTCTTTTGTAAGGTTTGTAGTAAATCGAGATTACTCTTATATGCTCCGCCCCACGCTGTTACCATAGCTAATCGTGCTATGAAAAAACGCATAATATATCATTCTCAAAGTTTCTGTCGACATTATGTTAACAAGCTTATAGAAAATATAGACCAAATATTTAGTTTTTTAATTTTTATATATATAATGTGTTTGTCCCATTTTAGATTAAAATCAAATATAATTCCTAATATTTGTAATTTTCCACTCTAGTTATCAACCTATCCTGAATTTTAATTTCTATTTGAGTCGGTACGCTATTGTAATAACTACTTTAAGTCATGCATACTGTCTTATCTACATTCAGCTATAGTTTATTAACAGCCAACAAATTGTTAATCACATTTAAATAATTCTTCATATTATTCTGCGCCTCTACCTAGGTTTTGCCAGTGGCTATTATAGCGGTATCGTCAGTAGTAGGGGCTGCGCGGCTACTGGACCAAGCGGGTTCTAGGCCACCAAATACCGACGCATGGTAACTCATATTAGTAGATCCCTGTTTTACCGACAGACTATTGCATATCGACCGTGCTGCCAGCGGTGACACCCCCCACCGGCGCATGGTAACTCATATTAGTAGGTCCCTGTTTTAGCGACAGAGCATTGCATATCGACCATGCTGCCAGCGGTGGCGCCCCCATAAACCAGTGTTGTCGACGGTGGCGCCCCCGCTACCGACCCCCCTCCATAGCTCAGAGTGAACATCGGTAATTTACTTTATCGACCTGGGATGCGATGGATAATTTGGAATAGGATTTGCAGGATTAAAGGTTGAGATAAACTAGTGTTGCCGACGGTGGCGCCTCCGTTACCGACCCAACCTGTTTTATCAAACATGATTGGTTGAAATTTCAATATGGCTGATTTGTTCAGGAGCTGACATCTAGACGCTGGCTGAGTCTCTGAGCAATGAGCATCTAGCCATCCTGAGGGCATATGAAACTTCTAATAATATTTAGGCAGGGCATATACAGACTTCATCAGTTTTTGATGCTACTGATGAAGGAATAGGATTTTAGGATTTGGTGATAGTACAAATATAAATCTAGTATTCATGATATATTTTAGCTTTATTTATAAAAATCCTTATTTTTTATATAAGTATACATATTGTATTATAGCTAAAACATATATAAAAGCTCTTATACTTACTAAAACACATTTCAAAATTTTTATTTATTACATGAGTATGTATTCTTATAACTCAAATATATGTATTAAAAAATTTTTAAAATAAATACATGAAAATTCTTAAAGAAATACAATAGTGATATTGGCATCTAAACATGTTAACCCTTAAGAAGAAATGTGAAATACCGTACCTATATATATATACACATAAATAAATACTGTAGCTTAATACTTATGAATCCTTTTTTTGTAGGAATATATCTTCAAATGATATTTTGGATGGTTTTAAATTTTTTAATATTTGATATTCTCCTAAATTAGTAATAGAAGAATAGTGCTGTAAATTTAATTCAAAGGTCACATTTCCTTTTGTATAATCTTTAACAGCTGTAACTGTAACGGTATCCAATAAAATTTTCTGAAAACATGAAATCATTAAATAGCGATATAATCTATAACATAATAAATTCATTTGATACAGAACATTTCTACATACATCGTGTAACTTTAACTTTGAAGAAAAAATTGAAATATTTTCATTATATATGTTACACTGAACTCGTATGCCATCATTATTAAGTATGAATTTGAAAATATGAAAATCTACGCCCTTCTCTTTGTTTGTGAAAGTTTCGGTTTCATAGATTTCATCCATGTACCCAACAATAGACCTGTACATAAAAACAAACAATAAATGTTTGTTATTTGATTATATACAAATTATATATACAATTATACAATATGAATATACAATAGTGAATATATACAAGATAGAAAATATCAAAGATTATTTATTTACATATCAATACATTACTTACGCTGATTTGTCTCCAAGTTTTATTTTAGTTTTCAAATATTCGGTACTTGATACAGGTATTTTCTTTTCTTTCTTTGATACTATATTTTCTGTGCTACTTTCCAAAATTTTCCTTTTCCAGATATTGCTTACTAAACAAAAAATAACTTGTACATTACAACAATTTTGTGGTAAAACTATTTTAAAACATCATAATGTATTTACATTTTTATGTATAATTAATAAGCGTCTCTTCAAATTATCACATCTGTTAAAATTTTTTCCACATTTATAGCAAATGTTTTTACCAATTCGTTTCTCGTGTGATGTTGTTATATGTCTTATTAAATTATTGTTTCGTACAAATGTTAGGTCACAAAGTTTAAATTTTATTCTTTTTACATTATTATGTTGTTCTTTCACATGCCGAGAATAAGGTTTCTTGTTTTTCAATACAATACCACATGATTCACAAATGCATGGGATGATTTCATGTACTGTGGCTTTATGCTTTTGTAAGAATTCCGCATTTATAAAAGTTCGTTTACAGATTGGACAATCGACAAAAATTTTTGGAGATTCACTCATTTTTACACAGCAATTTTAACGCGATTTTCTCAACAAAATTCAATGTAAATATGAGGAGGGGCAGGAGGAGAGGGTGGAGGGGTATGAGGAGGGAGAGGAGGAGAGGGAGGAGGGGTATGAGGAGGGTCAGGAGGAGAGGGAGGAAGGGTATGAGGAGGGGGGAGGAGGAGCTGAGACTTACGAATCACATAAACAACTATATAATATAGGGAGATATATAGACACACACAGGCTGACAGTCCCAGGAGAAAAGGCAACGAGCCGACCTGGAGCAAACCGGGAGCTGAAAAAGAAACAGCAAGCACATGTACGCGGATAAACGTACACAAAATGCGATGACGAAACAAAGGCACGGAAAACGAAAGCGGACAAGTGACGGAAGCTATTAGCATATTACTTACCACGTGCACCAGAATACGCGAATCGTTTGTGAACCCTTGGCGGGGGTAATTTTTTTTTTGCATCCTCCAGCTTAACATCTGGGAATGATCTTACAAATGTGTGGCGAGGGCCTGCAGCTACTAGCATCTCAGCCATGATACAGAGAAGACGAAAACTAGAAGCAAAGCACTCGATATATATATAAAAAAATCACGGCACTAGTAAAACAGTTGTAAATAATTTAACTTACTGGATAACAAAAAAAAAAACACAATAAACAACGCGAAAACTGCGTGAAAACAATGAATACAAAAAACCACGTGTTGTCGCCGGATGCTGGACGATGCGACTGGCCAGGGAAGGCCAGGTGCAGCTGCATCCCGCCAAATGCAAGTTCACAACAGAAGTATACAAGAGCGCGGGAACAGAACCACAAGCGCGGAATTAGAGACACACGCGGAGTGCTACTGTTTGGCCGGAGTAGGTGAACGACGGCCGTGCAAGCCAGGAATGTAAAATGGTCGACCGTGGCTGCCGAAGGCGGCAATATTCAAATCTGGATTTCAGGAATCGATGATATAAACGATATATAAACGACCGGGATAGTGCTACGGTATTTTGAGGTTATCACTCGGATTTGTGGAGTCGTGAGCGCACGGCTACACGATTCTTCGTCGCTCGTCTCGTTCCTCTCTTTATCCTGTGTGCTCACAGAGATAAAGCAAGTCGTGAGATGTCGGCGTAAGGCTGGCTTTGTTGGTTACAAGAAGCTGCCTTGGATGGTTATAAGAATGATTCGGTGTTCGCGGCTGCGGTGTTTCGGTTCGGTGGCGGTATGATGGGTCGGTGGCGGATTTTGAGGTTAGGAATTCATTCGGTACGGTGGAGTCGTGTGCGTACGGCTACGCCGATCCGAATGTGTCGTGTAACAACGATCTCGACCGCTCTGTGTGCGCACAGTAACGACCGGGATAGTGCTACGGTATTGTGAGGTTATCCCTCGGATTTGTGGAGTCGTGAGCGCACGGCTACACGATTCTTCGTCGCTCGTCTCGTTCCTCTCTTTATCCTATGTGCTCACAGAGATAAAGCAAGTCGTGAGATGTCGGCGTAAGGCTGGCTTTGTTGGTTAGGAATTTACCTCTGTTTCACCAGGAAGTGAGCGCACGACCGGGCAAATCGCCGGCGGAACTATTGTTATTCCCTTAACCCTGTGGGCTCACAGTGACAGAGGGTGGCAGCAATGTGTCGGAGTGTAGGTTAGTATTTTACGGTGGCACCGGGTTTCGCCCACGTGTGCTCACGTAGACGAGGCTCGATGTCGCTCGGGTGTTCCGAGTTGCCTTGTGTGCTCACGATGGCAATTTGGAGTTTCGGGTTTCGGAGTTTCGGGTTTCAGTTCGTCTACCAAATCGTCACGTGGGCTCACGAGACGATTTCGTCGGCGTAGGTCTATCTCTCGCTGTTCCTTGTAGTAACGTGTGCGCACGATACTAGCCGGAGTGGAGCTCGAGTAGAACTGCCTGTCGTGCCACGCGATCCGCCTTATAAAGGCGGAAAACCCGTCCGAGACGTCCATGGTCTCGCCCTCGTTCGCAGCGAACTGAATCGACTCCTCTCCGCCCTCGCTGCCTGAGCTGTGTTCGTCGCTCTCGAACGGGATCTAGGACGAAGAGCCCTACGACACACACACACACACACACACCCATAATAAGAAAGAGGAAGAGCGAGCCAAAGAACATGTACACGGAATCACCGCAGTACTAACCGCTGGCTGCTGAGGCACGTTGTCTCCACCTTCAAAAACGGTCAAGAGTCCAAATACAACTTCAATCACCCTCATGTTTAACAAGGTCGTTTAAGGCACACAAAATACAAAAATGCGAGAAACTGAGCGAACAACTACTCGAAGCAGAGCACAATCAACACTCACGAACTGCTCGGAATCACCAGCAAAGCTACGAAAATCAGATAAAAAGACGCAACCATCGCAGAAAACCCCACCAAGAAAAGAGCTACAGAACGAATAAACATGAAAATCGCGTCTCGCAAAACCTGAGCGCCCAAGAAACAGCGCGCAGAAAAGCCACGAAGAGTCGGACAGACGACAAAAGTTTTATCACAGCTAAACTTAAAATCGAATAAATATTTCGCTAGCATTGAAACCCTTGGCTAATTAAAGGGATCCCAGAAGGGAGCGTCCTATAATGCTTCTTATTCAGGATCATATAGATAGATAGATAGATAGATTAGCATTTATTTTTGCACAAGTCATAAAATACATATGTATCACATATTGTCACAGATTTATCACAGATTCGTTAATTAAGTAATATTACGCGTTATGTACATTTTCTTTTCTTATTTACTACTCTATCACGTCACTTAAGAATAAAACCTTCGGTCATAGTCATTAAAAAATAAAATATAAATAAAATAAATAGTTGGACGGTACAATATTTAACAGAGTCACGAAAGTGTCGCAGAATCAATGTTCCGATCAACACTACATTCAATCTCGCGTACGTATATGCGCCTACGCATCACAGTCTTAAAAGTTTTAAGCGAAGGGAGATCTCTCACGTCGTGCGGGAGAGAATTTCAGAGGCGCGCACCCTGGGCTTTAAAAGAATATAGCCCCGCATCGGTACGCGCGCTTGGCACCACTAGTTCTTGCGGATCCCTAGCTGAGTTTCCAGACCGGTTTCTGTCAAAAAGGGCAGCAAGATACGGCGGCTGTCCCATTACAGTGTCGGCAAAGGGTATGAAGACGCCATCCTCGATCTCAATGCTAGGCAACTTTAGACTTTGTACCTTGTTAATATTACTGTCCGACCCAAAAATAATAGCTTTAGTCTTCCCGACATTGAGGTGAAGCGCGTTCTCAGACGCCCAGACCGCCACTGCACGCGTCACAGCTGACAGACGGTCCACACCCCCGCTCAAGTCGTCCCTCGCTACCTGCGTAAAGGTTTGAAGGTCATCAGCATATAGTAAATGCTCGACACTATCCGATAATTCGCCCTTAGGGCCCTTAAAAGAAGCCAAAATGTCTCTGAGATCATTGATGTAAAGACTAAAGAGAAGAGGACCCAGGACCGAGCCCTGTGGAACGCTAAGATTGGTAGTGAGCCAATCAGAATTGCCAACTGTTTTCGTAACCACTTGATGGTTACACCCTGTAATTTATGACTTTATCCACAGAACTACAGACCTAGAGAAACCCATTCCTATTAGCTTTCGAAGAAGTTTAGAGGGCGAGATCGTGTCGAACGCCTTACTGAAATCAAGCATCAGGAGGATAGTAAGCAGTTGTTTTTTGCTATTAATACCCGCCCTAATGTTCTCTGACAGACTCAGTAGTGCTGTTTGTGTGCTGTGATAACGCCGAAAACCCGTCTGGCGTGTATCAAGAAGCTTTCCCGACCACGAGATACGTCTATTACGGAATTAATTAAATTATTCGACGTCTTAATACTGTCCCAAGACATGCATTTAGTATACTATATCGGGATGCCACTGCTGGACTACGGTAAGTACGACCTATACAAGGCGTCTGCCTTGCCGATCAAACAAAAATCATTAAACGCATCAGACACGTTCGCTTATATTTGGCCAGAAACAGAATATTTTGCTCTGGACCAAGGATCTAAATAAATACAAAAAACTTAGTAAATTATACATATCTAGAAACACGGAGCCAGTTCACGAAATCAATAACATCGCGAGCTGCGAAATTCAGATCAGTACTGGCAAAACTCCCATAAACTTATCGGAATGTAAAATAAAAGTCATGAAATCAAGGGACACGTTCTGGATACTTACAAGCACTCCGAACACTTGGGTATTCTCTACAAATAAAAAAGAGAGACTATTCTCTAGCTGCAAACGACTGACAGACAATACGATAGACATTGACGGCATAGACACGCTGCGCCTGCCGCATGGCTGCACCGCACACACGAACACCGTATGACTCGTAGCGTCGCGCGAAGTACGCGTTAACTATTCGACGGTATTATTTAACGAAACGGAATTAGACATAGCCTCGTTGATAAACAGTACGAGCAACACGTCGTTAGCCTTTGTTAAATACACGCTAGAGAAAGAAGGGATGGCAAAATCCTCGAACCTTAGAAGAGATATGTTCTTGCGTTCGTTAAAAACAGATTTTGGAAAATTTTGAAAATTTTGGAAATTGTTTCAAAAGTTTTTAACGATTTAAAGCTTTAGTAAAGAGATGAAAACAAAATATTGATTTCCGATTTTCAAATTATTGTAGGCTCGTTCTACCTAAGCGAAAATGGATTAATTTATACATGTATTAATGACCAGGGATTCTTCCTCTACATTTTGTCTGACGCCCGGAAAACCCTATTTTCGGTCAATTTTATAGGCACCGATAATGGTCTTTTTTATGCACGTGTTATAAAAAATAGTTTTTAAGATGTTTTGTACAGAATAATAAAGAAATTGTTACTTTTTTTTTAAGTTTTAGTAATTAAGTACTCTATTGTATAAGTTTTTGTTATATGAGCCCAGACCTGCGAACAGATAACTATGTTTATTTTTGCGGGGTTATGTAGTGTTCTAAATTCTATGTAAATCTATCTGGTTTTAATAAATAAATAAATAAATATTCGCTTTTATATTAAATTATAATGATATTTTAAATCTAAAGCGAAAAATAAAAATACAAACAACTGAAGAAAACAGTTATGAACTGCATATGACCGTAGAAAACTGTCGAAATTGAAACACAGAAAACGATAATCTTCTGTTGTCTTTAGTTTTATTTAGTTTGCTAAATTTTTTTTCAGTTGGCTTCAGTTTTTTCAGGTATGAAATTTTACGATTTTGTAAATGAATAAAAAAATGAATACGACAGACAATAACTATTAATAAGTGAAGATAACAATTTTTTCATAGTTTAAAACAGTTTTCTTCATTTTATACTTGTTGTCTTTTACATTCACTAGTTTTTTCCCAATTAAAACAGTTATCTTCGGATTTCTACAGATTTTTCTTACCTTTTTAAGAACACGCCTTCAATAACATAATAGAATCAAATAAACGTAACCGTTAAAAACTGTTAACATCTGGTACCATCTGCCGTAAACTAAAGAAAATTAAAAAAAAAAACTAATAATACCTGTAAATAACTGTTGTCTTTGTCTCAATTCCGACGTTCTTCTGCTAACAATTTCTGTTTTTTTAAGTTATCTTCTGTTGTAGTTTAAACTCTTCAGACAAAAACTGCTATGTGTAGAATTTTGTTTCTACTAGGGATCAATATAAGTATCAAAAATTATGTAATTTTATATACAATCATATTTTATATCCGTACATAAAGATTAACTAAATTGATTATCATTATTTAATATACTTATCTAAATTATTAAATAAGTCAGTATTTAGAATATTTTTCGATACAGTGTGCGTGAAATGCACTTTTATGCACGCACCTCATGCGTTTGAGCACATTTTACGCCCCATGTATCAAAAAATAACGTTCGATACACACGCGAAAAGTTTATTCTACACAAGTGGGAAATTTGCGCACTTGTATCGAAATATATTATTTCAACAATTCTTATTGAAAAACCTGAAGTGAAATCTTCGGTCAAAATTCTATCTGTGATTTCGCGTACGGGTTTTTAAAATCTTATAAATAGATCTGTTGGCAATAATCAAGTCACTATGTTGATCGTGAAAACACTATGATTTTCTCACCTAAGATTTTCATGTCTAATATTTTAAAATCAAAATATTGCTCAAAATGCTTCAATGCATGTGTCTTTAAAAAAGGTTTCACTATTTAAAAAGTAAAAGCAGTGCAGCTGACTGATTTACAAGCTCCAAATAATCAATTTTTAATACGTACTCATTCGCGAAAGCTCAGAGATCGCTGCTCGAGTGATCTATCGACATTTCGCTAAAAACTGTGCTTGGATTTTTATAAACAAAGAAAAAGCAGCACTGCTGACTGATTTACAAGCTCCAAATAATCAATTTTTAATACGCACTCATTCGCGAAAGCTCAGAGATTGCTTTGCTGCACGAGTGATCTATCGACATTTTGCTAGAAACTGGGCTTGCGTTTTTATAAACAAAGAAAAAGCAGTGCAGCTGACTGATTTACAAGCTCCAAATAATCAATTTTTAATACGTACTCATTCGCGAAAGCTCAGAGATCGCTGCTCGAGTGATCTATCGACATTTCGCTAAAAACTGTGCTTGGATTTTTATAAACAAAGAAAAAGCAGCACTGCTGACTGATTTACAAGCTCCAAATAATCAATTTTTAATACGCACTCATTCGCGAAAACTCCAAGATCGCTGCTCGAGTGATCTATCGACATTTCGCTAAAAACTGTGCTTGGATTTTTATAAACAAAGAAAAAGCAGCACTGCTGACTGATTTACAAGCTCCAAATAATCAATTTTTAATACGCACTCATTCGCGAAAGCTCAGAGATTGCTGCTCGAGTGATCTATCGACATTTTGCTAGAAACTGGGCTTGCGTTTTTATAAACAAAGAAAAAGCAGTGCAGCTGACTGATTTACAAGCTCCAAATAATCAAATTTTAATACGTACTCATTCGCGAAAGCTCCAAGATCGCTGCTCGAGTGATCTATCGACATTTTGCTAGAAACTGGGCTTGGATTTTTATAAACAAAGAAAAAGCAGTGCTGCTGATTGATTTACAAGCTCCAAATAATCAATTTTTAATACGTACTCATTCGCGAAAGCTCCAAGATCGCTGCTCGAGTGATCTATCGACATTTTGCTAGAAACTGGGCTTGGATTTTTATAAACAAAGAAAAAGCAGCACTGCTGACTGATTTACAAGCTCCAAATAATCAATTTTTAATACGCACTCATTCGCGAAAACTCCAAGATCGCTGCTCGAGTGATCTATCGACATTTCGCTAGAAACTGGGCTTGGATTTTTATAAAGCTCAGAGATCGCTGCTCGAGTGATCTATCGACATTTCGCTAGAAACTGTGCTTGGATTTTTATAAACAAAGAAAAAGCAGAACTGCTGATTGATTTACAAGCTCCAAATAATCAATTTTTAATACGCACTTTTCCGCGAAAGCTACGAACGCGCTGCTTAAGCGATCTATCGACGTTTCACTTGAAACTGGGCTTGGATTTTTATTGAACAGGTAAAGCAGCGCTCCTGGCCGATTTACAAGTTCTGGAAAATGAAATTTCAATGTGCACTCTTTCGCGAAAGCTCCAAGATTGCTGCTCGAGTGATTACTGACATTTCGTTAAGAACTGGGCTTGGATTATTATAAACGGAGGAAAAGAAGTGCTGCTGACTGATTTACATGCTCCAAATAAATAATTTTTAATGCGCACGCATTCGCGAAAGCTCCGAGATCGCAGCTCGAGTGATCTACTGACATTTCGTTGGAAACTGTGCTTGGATTTTTATAAACATAGAAAAAGCAGCGCTGCTGACCGATTTACAGGTTCTGAAAAATCAATTTTCAATGCCCACTTTTCCGCGAAAGCTACGAACGCGCTGCTCAATCGATCTATCGACATTTCGCTAGAAACTGGGCTTGGATCTTTATAAACAAAGAAAAAGCACCGCTCCTGGCTGATTTACAAGATCTAAACAACTATTCTCGGATTTTAATAAAATACGGGTAGTGCTACTTTTGGCAGGTTTTGGAGCTACAAAAAATTAATTTTATAATTTTATGGATGAAAAATTAAATTCAAATTGTATAGGTCTTACCTGGCTGACCTCTACATTCATTATAAAACATTTATTCTTTATTACAAATTTTATTTTCATTATAAATCACTTACAGGATCAAGTTAAATGAAAAGTTCATCGATTTATGACTGACAGTGTTATAGCTATGCCAATTACGCATGAATTTTTTGCTCAAGTGTGAGTGTGCGTTTGTCTTTGTCGTATTGCAAGTCTGCTAGAGCTTTGCAGGTGTTAGCTGACGAACTAGAAATTTGCTTTTATAGCAGTTTAACATGAGCTGCGTCTCCCCGTACCGATTTTCTTACGTCCGGGTGTAGCCAACTGATCATCTCGAACATCATTATCGTTTCCTATAATGATGCTTGTAGAAAACTTCTGCAGCATTTAGTTGCGATGGCTAGCTGTGGCTTGAGCAGACGTTTGCATCTTCGCGTTAAATATTGAACAGCAACCTTTGGTTACGGTATCTGCAAAGTCGCTGAGTTCAACCTTGTTGGCCACTTCGGTACTGGGCTATGTAACGGATCTTTCGTATTCATCTTCTGTATTGACGACTGCATGTTAATTAAGAGGTTGAGATGAAGGAGTAAATCATACACAAACGGGTGTCTTTGAACACTCGTTGCAATTCGTTTGATACTTAAAAAATATTGAAAATTTAAAATGAAACAACTCACTTCGTCAAAAACAAGCTGATTAGAAGGTAGAGAGCAAATTCACTGAGTAGGAGTAGTATGGGATCGCGCCGATGGAAAAGGATTCGCAGCAGGATGTGGGAGAGGTTGGCAAGTTGACCAGCAGCCCGAATAAACTTCGTACACGATCTGTCACGTAAAGAATTTGTATGGATTATACTTTTTATTTGCACAAGTAGCACGCGTTTAAATTGTCCTAATTGCCGTTCAAACTGGCCGCTTACTAGATTATGGTTCTGAAAATTGTAACTTATATCTAAAAATTAACAATCAAGTAATTTTTTTTCTAAAGCACTAATGAAAATAATGCTTTAAAATTCTTTTACAATACAAACTTAGCATACACACTCAATTATTCGGCAGATTTTGCTCTCAAACCCAGAGAATTGTTGATGACGTTTAAAAAGGAACGTTCGAGTCAGGCCAAGAACGCCTGACATTCAAGATCTCAAACTAACTCGATACCTCTCCAAAATTCAGAGCACTATGTTTTTTTTAAATTCTGAGACTGGGCTCAGATTTACGAGCTCCGAAAAATCACATTTCAATGCGCACTCTTTCGCGAAAGCTCCGAGATCGCTTCTTTAGCGATCTACCGACGTTTCGCGAAAAACTGTTCTCGGATTTCGGAGTCGAGCGTTGTGACAGGGACACCTCTAGCAGACGAACTAACCTTGAGTCATAACAATAACAAACCGGTGTAGTACCGTCTGGCTTCGGTCCGCCCTGTTCCGCTTTCCGCTGCGGTCGCCATGTCTAGCTCTTGCGAACTAATTCACATCTTACAAAATTTATTTCGTTAATTATTAAAAAATAAAATCTACATCTAACGATAATGTTTTTTGGTGGTTTTAAGCATTATTGGCCACGGCCTATGCGATGGAAGGGTAAAAAACATCCTGTCATACTTTTTTTTGCACTTATTATTTTTAGCCTCGGACAATTTTTTTACTGATAAATCCTATCGAACGGAGCAAACGACAGAAGCTAGAGCTAAGTTTACTCTAACTTTTCACTAAAAAAGATTTGTTTGCACCCCCGTTAATTTTGTTAAATCACCAATTTAAGTATCTGTACGCTTGATCGTAGACATACTGTATATGTATATCTGTATGGATGACGGTTTTCGTTCGCGTAAGAAGTACACTCTACTGTATAGTGTCATTTATTATGCAGGTGTCCTCCACGTATCGGGATGCTGTCTAGGTGTCTAGAGTGGCCGATGACGAGGGCCAGGTAGAGCGCTCCGTAGTTTCCTGCATCTAGATGAGCTCCACGTCCCGGGATCGCGTCTTGGTGTCTAGGGTGGCCGATGATGATGTCTAGGTGAAGCTCTCCGTTGTTTTTTACATCCAGGTGACGTCCACGTCCCGGGACCACGTCTCGGTTTCTATGCTGGCCGATGACATGGCCTAGGTGTACCCCTTTTCTCCGATTTGGTATCAAATATATCTTATGCTTTTTTTCAGTTTTTCAATATGGTGTTAATATTTTTGTTAGCTTTGTGCATTGTTATACTCGTTCAATTTTTAAATCTTACTTTCATATTTGTTTTTCGTTACGTAAAAATTTATGAAATCTCTAAAAAAAAACCTTTCTTTAAAGGTAAAAACCTTGGAAAGGATGAGTCGAAATGGATATTATAAATGGGGATTAAGTTTACAAAAAATAGTGATATCGTATAATAAAATGGCAACCATGTATTCTTAATAATATTATCGAACCGTTTCTTGTTAGAATTCATTATGTCTTAATTTAGTTCTTACCTGTGATATTTCAACTTTATAATCAAATTTATTTTGTTTATACTATATTAAGTTTAAATTAAATTAAATTAAAAATTAAAAAATTAAATTAAACTTCTTTAAAACAAATGTTTTATGATAAAATTAATCGTTTCATAAAAATATTTCATGCGGCTCACTGGAAATATGAAAATCGCAGGAATATAGAAAATGATAAATTTGATTTAGTCATCTCCGGATTTGGTATCAATAAAGACTATTTTTATTCAAAAAACTTAATATTGTATAAACAAAATAAATTTGATTATGAAGTTGAAATATCACAGGTAAGAACTAAATTAAGACATAATAAATTCTAACAAGAAACGATTTGATTATATTATTAAGAATACATCGTTGCCATTTTATTATACGATATCACTACTTTTTGTAAACTTAATCCCCATTTATAATATCCATTTCGACTCATCATTCCCAAGGTTTTTACCTTTAAAGAAAGGTTTTTTTTTAGAGATTAAAAATTTACATCATCTTAGGGTGTGCAGTCGCACGTCCCGCGGGAATATGTATGTATAACTATAGAAATTTTAATAACATATATTTAGATATTATAATAAAAGTATATCTACTATTATATTAAAGTTCTTAATGTACCTGTGTGCCGTGAAGCCATTCACATCTTTTCTCAATAATTTAACATTAGGAGTTACCCTGACACCTGGACATCATCTATGAACCGAATATAATATTGGGCCTTAAAATTTTTAACCTTAATATTTTTGGGCTTTAAAATTGTTGGGCCTCATTATTAAATTGAAGTATACTTAAGGTATCCGTGTGCCGTGTATCCATTCACACCTTTTCTCAATAACTGACATATTTTATACGTTTATTATTAATTTAATATTTCATGATATACGATATTTTTCGTATATATCTTATTTGAATCGTAATTATTTTTACTTTTATCCTCGAAACTTTTCGCGAAGTTTATTGGCATTATTATTATCAAAGCAATCTCCATCAATTTCCATAATTATATCATTGGTTGATAATAATTCTGTTAAAAGTAAAGTTATATCATTGTCCATTTAAAAGTTGTTGAAATATTTTCCATCCCCAATTTTTAATAGCCCTTGTTTAAACTCTTTGTCACAATTGCTAACTCTTATATTATCTTTTAAATTCATTATATGGAATTTACTCCATACATGACTATTTTTCACACTATTTTTGATAATTTTTGTTTGATTTCCATGTTTGACAACAGGTAGTGCCCTACTTAAAAACTTCAGGTGATAATCAGCTGATTATTTTTGTTGATTTCCATGTTTGACAACAGGTAGTGCCCTACTTAAAAACTTCAGGTGATAATCAGCTGATTATCAGCTGATTATCAGCTGATAATCACCTGATAATCGTGTCAAAACGTCAGCTGATTATCAGCTGATAATCAGCTGATAATCATCTTGATAAATTAATTCAATAAAAAGGTATATTATTACATAATCAAATGTTCTTTAAATTGTATTTATTTATAAATTTTAATAATTGATAAAAAGAATTTGATCAAAAAAATAAATTGATATTTCAGTATTGTGCAAAATAATTATAAAAATCTTTTTTGTTTCAATATTCTAATATAAGATTTATATTAGATATTATTTTATATATTATATTAATGGATATAGATATTATTTTATATATTATATTAAGGTAATTAATTATATAATGCAAAAATTTATTTTTTAACAATGCTTTTTTATTACAATATTATTGTTATTACAACAATTTTTAATTATAAGACGTAGATCCTTTTAATACTTTTTTTTCTTTTAAGTTTATCACATTTTATTTTCACTTTATAAAATGTTTTTTTTAATGAACGCATCCCTTTCATCCCTTATCAAGCTAGTAAGAACTTCCGTTGAGTTTTTGATCATTATGTCCCTTTCGTCGTCGGACATGTTTTTATACTTCCTGTTCTCTTTCAGGTAATCATCATACAAACCTGAAAAATACAAGATTATTATAGCGATGTTTCTGAAAAGCTGTTAAACTTTGTAGGTTAGATGCAGCACACTCTGAAAGCTTGTATACTGAGTTTCAAGCAGACAATGTACTTGTTTTAAAGATCCAATTATTTTGAAATTTTTAATGTAAAAAATATAATATTAAATTTTTAAAATGATGTATATCTATATATAATATAAAACAATATGTATAGATATACTCTGCATATATAACAATAAGTTGATATCTCAATTACTAAGGCCTATGGGATGGAATTGTTGAAGATATTTGCGTTGAAAATTTTGAGTCAGATTTGACAACCGGAGGCTAAGGTGTCCTCTTGTTAATATACAAGCTTTCAGAGCGTACTGCATTTAACCTGCAAAGTTTAATGGCTAATCAGAAACAAGAATATCACTCTTTAAATTCGCTTTTGCAGAAAGTGTTTTAGCGTTAAGCACACCTTGTGCTTCCAGAAAAATCTAAAAGCTGTACAGATTTAATAGAATACGCTCTGAGGATTTTCATACTAATTTTTAAATCCAAACAATGCAGTAGTTTTAATAAAAATGTAATGCTATAAAATACTGCTTTGTTTGGACTTGAAAATTAGTAAATTATAGAACTTTGGATTGATTAAATATACGTATTATGTATGCAAAGTTATCAAATTTGCAGGTTAGATGCAGTATGCTCTGAGCTGAGTTTCAAGTCCAGACAACGCACTATTTTTAAATATTCAATTATTTTGACACTTTTAATTGTAAAAATTTAATATAAAACTATTACATTGTTTGGACTTGAAAATTAGTAGGCAAATCCTCAGAGCGTATTGCATTAAATCTATACAGCTTTTAGACTTTTCTGGAAGCACTAGGTGTACTTAGCCCAAAAACACTTTCGACAAAAGCCAATTTAAAGAACGATGTACATATTTTAGTTTCTGAAAAGAAATTAAAATTTGCAGGTTAGATGCAGTACACTATGAGAGCTTGTATACTAAGTTTCGAGTCCAGACAATGCACTAAATGTAAATATTCCATTATTTTACAATTTTTAAGGTTAAATATCTAATATTTTATAACTGGTGGATTGTTTGTGCTGAAAAGTTAGTATATAAGCCCTCATGAAGTATCGTACCATACAAATTTGTTAAACATTAATGTATTTTATCCGTGTATATAGATAAGAATTTGTTATACTCACTCAAATATAAATCCACTTTCCGAGGTGAGCAAAGTTTGTACTGATATCCTTCAGGCAACACCTTTTTGGTTTTGGACAAATCAAGGCATCGCGTTGGGAGCTGATGCTTCTTCCATAAATAGCCTCCTATATCCCGTAAGAAACAGGTGTATTTCTTTCTTTTAGATATGCGCCACGACTTAATTCCAACTTGGATTCCTTCACCTAGGTATACCTTAAACACAAATAAATTAGAATCATACAAAGTTTTCAATTTTAATAATAAATTTTGAATAATTAATTTTGAAAACAAAACTTGATACGTACCATTTCACCGTCCATCTCTTCATATCTTTTTAACACCTCTTCATGTTGCTGACGCATATCAATTTTTCTTCTTTTGTAGTTCTTATATAGTTGTTTTTTGTATGTGTATAAATAATGGCATGGTATATTAGCAGCTCCTGTAAAAAAGTTCAGTTTTTTAATATTTTTGCAATACAATATTTAATATTAATAAGTAAATCAATATAAAAGTTGCTACCATTGTCAGATAATATGCTGTGTGTTTCTCTAATAGATGATTGTACTGAAGGTGATCTCGGATCTGTGAGGTTATGTTCTTGATTTTCTGAACATAATGTCTGTCTCTCTGATCCATTACGTGTTTGTGGGCTTCTTCTTGAGGATCGAGGTGTTGCACATTGTGATGGTTCAATCGCTGGTGTTGCTTCTCTTAAGCGTTTGAATCTGTCACGAAATTGCTGTAAATGTAGTGAAGATGAAGACGATGTTAGATTTGTATTTGATGCGGGTGACAGTGACCTCGAAAATGTTTGTCCGGCAAGTGGGAATAAATTTTCTGGAACAGATGGAGGTGTTGATGCTGGACTATGTTCCGATACTTCTTTGCTCGTGGAAGCAACATCAGAAAGCATTGGAGGTGGAGATGCTGATTGTAGAGTATGGTTGACTGTTACTTTTTGGTTTGTGGAAAGATCAGGAAGCATACTAAATGGAGGTGACAGTCTTGGGCTATCCATTGGTTCTTGTATGCTAGTGGAAGCAGTATTTGGATGCGTTTCATATGGAGGTTCCTCATTGGGTGGTATTATGTCCTTACGATAGCCAGGGTTTGAAACATTTTTATGCCTTTCTAATTGCGTCGGAGAGATGGAATTAGAACAACTTTTTCTTGCCTTTCTGTTGCTTACTTTAGTGATTTCTAAAAAAATATATAGACAAATTTATACTTTTAAAATCTGTAGAAGTTATTTTAAAAGATTTTTACTAAGTAAAATTAGTTAATGTTTGTTACTTAAAAATTAGATTATTTTGTAATTTTTTAAAATCTTAACAGTTTTCTCATACATGTACGTCAGGCACGGCTAAATTTTATTACCATATATGTATGTTTTGAAAATATTTAATTAATTTCAACGAACCTTTGGTTACGTGTGGAGAGGATTTTACGCAATCCACCAAGTGAATTACCACGTTTGCTCTTAGCAGCTTACTGTTATAGTTTTCATTAATTTGATTATCTGTAGAATTTATAAGAGTTGTTTCTCTATCATGACTGTCATCATTTAATCTTAAGTTGCTATTGTAATTTGTACGAATTAAATCTCTGTTATTACTACCAATATTTTCATTAACTCTGTCATTAGCAAGAGTTAAATTTGTGCGATTTCTGATCAAAAATTGACTCTTAAATTTTTCTATAACGCGCACTGAATTCTCTTTCTGTGCCATTTTCTTAGATACTTTGAGTTTAATCTGAAAAAAATTAAATTATGTTCAAAATTAATCAATAAAAAAAAATAAAAGTATGCCAAGCAGTTTGACGTTACATACAGGATTGGTTTCGGGGTTTCTACTATCATCGCCTTCAATTTTCTTTTCATCCTCGCTCGAAGTAAACTTTTTTGGAAATATTAACCTCTTTGGTTTATCTAAAGCCTTTCTTTGGACTTCTTCTAACGACTCTGCAAGAAAATGATTTTTAATAGTTAAATTAAATTAATAATCAGAATATAGTACAAAATATCTTATACATTCAAAGATATATATTTACCTCCGAGACATACAATATATCCTGGATATCTTTGGTTTTTCTCATGTAAAATATAATACTTATGTGTACTATCATAATCTAGTAAGTGTAAAGGTGTGATATATTGTACATCATTTTTTTTGTAGAATATATGTGATACCAGCACACAATGATACTTGTTATTATCATGTACAAATTTAATGCAAGCATGCATACTTCATGTCTTTTTTTAAAATAATTATTTTTTAAAACATCACTCTCACTTAACATGTGAAACACTGAGCCATTATCCGCTCTTAAACAAGGTATTATATATATATATATATATATATATATATATATATATATATATATATATATATATATATATATATATATATATATATATATATATATATATATATATATATATATATATATCACCGAATACAAATAAATAAATTATTTATATGATTAAACATATATCGATCTCATCTCTAACGCGAGTCGGCAAATGGCGAAGTATAGCAATATCGCGTGATCACGTCTGCTGCATGTGTAATGTGTCCATACATATATGTATATACAGATGTACTTATATGTATATGTAAACATCGAATGATATTGCAGTTCTTAAAGTGATCAATCTAGTACTCACTCTAATATAGTACTAGTTACTCACTACAGTCACTGCAGGATTGACGACTTTAGGAACACGTTTTTTTATCATTTATAAATACATTCGGCAGTAATAAAAAATTCGGCAATAAAAAAGAGCGTAAGTAAATTATCCAATTTTTTTCTTAAGACGAACAAATAATTGGCGAAAATAACAAAAATGTATAGATTATAACAAAATGAATATAGAAACGAAATGTGATTTCAGCAGCTTAACGCACATGAGAGAAAGAGAGAGAGAGAGAGAGAAAGAGAGAGACAGAGAGAGAGAGAGAGAGAGACAGACAGACAGACAGAGAGAGGATCCGAAACAGTCTCCATCAGCTGTAGCTATATATTTACAATAATTGTAAATAATTACAACTGATCACACTGCAAGGAATATGGATAGGTATAACCAATATAGAGAATTAGGCGACAAAGCCATTACAAGGAGCACTGCATACAGATATAGAGATAGTACTATATCTCCGTCTTATCATCTTAATGCAAGTAATGAGGTTATTTCAAAAAATATTTGTCATAATTCTCCAATACTTAATCATATGTATAGTTATAATCTAAATAAAATGTACATATTTTTCAGGAAGCAGACCATTCTTGTATTACATTTAATGATAATGAAGCTGATTATATAAATGACGTGACTAACCGCCCCATGGAACAACATATGGAACTGGACAATGAGCAGGTAATACTTTGAGTAATAATGATTTTATGTTGTCCACTAATGCACTGCTCTCCATTATATTATTGTTATTGTTAGATAATTTCTTGTAGTTTTTTATAATTTGTGCAATATTAAATGGTTCAATTATTAACAACTATGTATAATATATCATTGTCGCATTCACATAATTTACAATTTAGTACTTTTTTCTGATTATATTGTTACGTGGCCTATTAAAAATTATACATTTTTATAATAAACATTTCAATTGGAGGTTAGTAAGATGAATACACTACGTCTATAGACAGTATAAATGATTAAATATTGTGATTAGTATGTGTTTAATATTTCTGATCACGAGGTCTGAGAAGTGCACTTTATTAATATGTTTATAGTATGAGAGACAATGTAAATAGGCAGCACCGCAGGCCTGGGTACCGTTATTGTGATGACATATCTACATAGAAGTGTAGCTCATTGTCTATAAAATTATATGTAGATATTTTTTTAATTATTTAGATTGAAGTAGACGACCGTGACACATTCAATTTAATTGCCTCTATTGCAATTTCCACCTCTAGACATATGTACATTTTTACACTTGATATTTCTCATCAGAAATATTGGTATATGACCTGCTAGTTCTTTTGAGTTATATTTCTTGCTTCTAATGTATTTTGATATAAGATAAATCATGATGATTTATTCATTTCTCTCAATGCATTTGTAGAAATTTTCACTTTTAAATGTAATGTATTACTATAAAGCTCCTATTCAATGTCTATGATTCAAATATTGTTTTCGCTTTCATTCGTAAACTAACATACATAATGACCTTATTTTAAGCATGTAAATTTCTATTCCAATTAACATAATTCCGGACTTTTTATGTATTTTCTTAATTTACGAAGTAAAGATTGTTAAAAAAAGCTGATGTATAAGTTACACGGCACACTAAATAAGAATCATACATCCAATTAAAGCATTTAGCATTTAGTTCTAATTATTAATATCAAGTTTTATAAGTAAGCTGCTTCGACTTACTTTTTGAGGTTAAATGTACCATTTTCATTTTCAACTAATTTTATTTATTACTTAGAGGTACCCATTCATAATAATTATTCCTCAGATCTTGTTTAAAATTTTGTATCACAAATTGTTTTTTAAGTTCTGTAAAATACATAAATTATTGCAATTTTCCATAAGACCCTGCGTAAGAATAATGTTTTAAACAAAAATACAAATATCCTTCTTTCAAAGTACCTCCGATTCCAAAAATTTAACTGAGTCATTTTGAGAACTATATTTACTATAGTTGAGAATTACATTTTCATTTCGATTAAAATCTGTTTTTTTAAATCAAAAGCAAGTACTCCCAAGTATGAACATACATAAACTAAAAACACTGAGGGATTTTTGAGGGTTTAAAATTAAAAATTATTCATTTTTTAGGACATGATGTCGATGGAATTTGAAAACGATTTGGAGTACTATCTTCATACAATACTGCTTGAAGATAGATTCGAAAAGTCTTCTCAATCCTTTCAAGATCCAAAGAATTTAGAAGAATTGCTCAATAGTCCTACTCTTCTAGAACCCGCTTCATCAGATCCAGTTAACGTCAGCAAAGGCGAGTTATTATTAATGATTTTGAAGTTCAGTATGAATAATAATTTATCGGTCACTGGTATGACGAATTTATTTAAATTAATAAATACTATTTTTGAGACGTCGATTATGCCGAATTCCCGGTATCTTGCTGATAAATTGTTCAATCCTATGGACAAAGCCGAATTCCATGCCGTATGTCCAAATTGCACGGCATACATAGGTAAACTTGGTGAAATAGAAAATGTAAGGAACTGTCGAATCTGCACGTTGGAACTAGATTTAAGTAATCCTAGTAATACCAGTTATTTTATTTTACTTAATCCTTCGTCTCAAATAAAGGATATTATTAGTATTTACCAAGATCATTACGAATATGTAATTAAAGAAAGAGTTCGTGAACCCAATAGTATAAGTGATGTATATGACAGTAAGGAATATATCAAATTTGTTGATTCTTTGCCAGAACAAGATAAATCAAATTACATTAGTGCAGTTTTTAATACGGATGGAGCAAACAAATTTAAATGTTCAAAATATTCTATTTGGCCTTTGTTTCTTATGCTCAACGAATTACCAAAACAAGAAAGAATGTCCAAGTTAATTACTTGCGGATTGTTTTTTAATAAACACAAACCCGACATGACTGTCTTTTTAGGTACGTTTGTTGATATGATGAATAGGTTAACCAAAGATGGTATCCCGTGCGTTATAAATGCAAAAGATCGCCTTTAAAGTTACACATTATTAGTAGCTGCGTTGATTCCGTAGCCCGTGCACCAATTCAGGGAATCAAGCAATTCAATGGTAGGTGTGCTTGTAGTTGGTGCCTCCATCCCGGTGTATGGGTCGAAGACGCAATGAAGTACCCGTTATTGACAACTTCTATTAATCCAAGAGACCATGAAAGTACCATTAATGATATGATGACAGCTACTCCCGATCGTCCAATAAATGGTATTAAGTACCCTTCCCCGCTCATCAATTTAACATCTTTTAATATTATTTCGGGATTTGTTCCCGATTATATGCACTGCTGTTTAGAAGGGGTTGCAAAGCAGCTTACAGAATACCATATCTCATCGATGAACAATGATGACATCCGAGAAATCGATTCAAAAATAAATAAAATCACAGCTCCACACCAAATTTCGAAATTAAGTCGACCATTAAGTTGTCGAAATGACTGGAAAGCACGAGAGTGGGAAAATTATATTTTGTACTATAGCTTCGTTGTTTTGCCAGAACATTTAAGTAGAAATCATTACTATCATTGGCTTCTCTTTGTAGAAAGTTTGTATATATTACTGCAGGATAAAATTAATATTACAGAATTAAATCGAGCTGATGAAATGTTGCACATATTTGTAGCTGATACTGAAAAATATTTCGGACAGAAAGCTATGACATACAACGTCCACCAACTATTGCATTTATCCACAAGCGTACTGAATTGGGGACCATTGTGGTGTTATTCAACATTTTCATTTGAGTCGGGTAATCACATTTTATTAAAAGCTATCAAATCTTCCAAAGGCGTTCCGTATCAGATTACAAGATTTATACAAATTAATCACACAGCAACAGTTTTGCAAGAACATGTATACAAGCATGTAAGTGACGTCGTAAAAATTTACTGTGATGACATTCTGGATTCAAAGGTTCAAAATTGTTGTAAAATATCAAATATAACTTATTTCGGTAAAGGTAATAGCATTGACAATATATTAGTAGTTAACTTTGATCTATCAAAAGATGCAACGATGTATTATAAAATAATAAAAGATGGTTGTTTGTATGAGTCTGAATCACGAAAAAAAAGGAGATCAAATAATTCCTTTATTTTGTTAAACAATAATAAATTTGCGCGTATTGACAAATTTATTGTAGACGAATACAATAAACGAGAGTTTACAATTTGTAATATTATTAAAACACGTAACTATCATACTGGATACTATCACATGTTCAAAATAATTGATGAAATTGAAGCCAATTCTACTATTGTAGCTACGAGCGAAATAAAAACTATTTGTATTTATATTGATATTTTAGGAATAAAGTATATACTACCATTGCCGAATTTGTTACATTATTGACAAAACGATTTTTATATTTTTATAGAAATATATTATTTCATGCTTGAAAACTCTGTATTAGTCATTCTTTTTCCTAAAATAAACCCGATCCTGAAATTAAAAAAAAATCACTACAAATCAATGTTTATAATTAATTTATTCTAGAACATAAGATATTAATTAAATTATTGATAAATATTATTAATTGCATTTGATTTTAAAAAATAAATTATTTACTAAATAATGTTAATACAATGTTTTATTTAATGCAAATATCAAGATGATTATCACCTGATTATCAGCTGATAATCAGCTGACGTTTTGACACGATTATCTCCCATTCTTTATCGGTGGTTATTAATTTTCTAGCTACAACTACTTTATGAAATGTTGCGTATGTAACATTTTCGAATTGTTTTTACTTTTTAATATAAGATTGAGCCCTTTTTATATGTAATAATGATGATGTTAAAAAAAAAATCTTTCGCGATCCTTCAAATTTACAAAGTACATTCTACTTATAATTGTTTTCGAAACTCTTTTTTTTTGTGTCCATTTCTTTGTTTTTTTATTAAAAACGTAAAAATATGGTATATCAACATACAAGTACAGTCTAGCTTGCGGATCGTTTGCATTCAGTTCAAACCATGCACTTAAAGTTGTATTTGAGTTTTTATTAATCAACTCTTTTTCTGATCCTTCCCTAAAGAATACAAACTGTTCATTATTTAAATGTACAGCGGTAAATTATTTGTGATAAAACGTACATTGCATATTGTAGTAGATGATATATAGCTTCTAGAGGGCTTACATATCTCGTATTTAAATATTGTTTTATTTCATCATATACGATATTTTCTTCATTACATTAGTTTTTATTATTACCTTGACTTATTTCTACAAATGCACAATCATGTCCCTTATAACAATCTACGCTATATTAAAATTTTACTCGCTAGTAATATATTATTCAAAGTATATAATTTATTGCAATGTTTGTTTAAAACATCTTTTTAATTATAAATTATGTTTAATTATTTAAAGAAATTTATATTGTTTAATATTAATTTATCTTTCCCTACTCATGTGAGTGCTTCTTACATAAAAAAAATAATAACAAAGACTTTCGTCAAATCATATTCACAAACATTGCTTCAAAAAAAAAAAAAAAGATTGTATTTGCAGTAATGATTATTCGCAGCATCCTTTTCATCAGGACCCAATTTGCAGATTCTCTTCTACACTTCGTGATATGCATAAATACATGCAGTATCCGTCATTTCATATTAACAAACACATATATTGAAAAAAAGAGCATATCTGCACAAGTAATTATTTGTAGCAACTCTTTTATCTGGACCAAATCCGCAGATAGCATCTCATGATGTGCTCGAATACATAAAATATTCGCCATTTCATATTCACAAACACATTGCTTTAAAAAAAAAATAATAATAAAATAGTATATCTGCATAAAAAATTATTCGCAGCATTCCTTTTATCTATACTAAATCTGCAGATAACATCTTGTGATAAGCATAAATAACATTCGTCATTTCATATTATTAAATACATAGCTTTGAAAAAAAGAGTACATCTGCACAAGTAATTATTAATAGCATCTCTTCCTAACTAAAAAAAACACGTGATAACCACGTGAAAATCACGAGAAAATCACGAGAAAATCACGTGAAAATCACGTGACGTTTTCGACCGATTTCTCAAATTTTTAAACTATTTAATGAACGTGACTATAGGTCAGACAATTAATTGATGTTACAATTAACTATCATTTTAATAACAATAACTCAAGAGAATCAATTTTAACTAGAAATCTTTACAGAGAAAGTGGAGATAGCTAGGAACATAACAAGTTTTTTTTGTGAGATCGGCCAAAAATGGAGTAATGATATCGTGCCCAATAACGCTGAATTTAGACTACCAGATCTTAATGCAAAGTCAATTTTTCTAAAACCTACAAACACTAATGAAGTAAAAAACATAATTAATATATTGAAAATAAAAAATGGTGGAGTGGACAAAATAAATGCCAAGTCCATAAAAGCGATTTGTAATTGTATTGCGGTACCCTTAACGCATATTTTTATTTGTGCATTGAAAAAGCTATATGGCCAGATACACTAAAAAAAAGGCCGAAATCATTCAATTATATAAAGCAGAGAAAAAACATAAGATTACCAATTGTAGACCCATCTCACTCATATCTAATGTTGCTAAAATTTTCGAAAGAATTATCTATAACAGGCTATATGATTTTATCAAAAAAATTACATAAAATTGGTTTTATGAAGAATATTGGTTCAAAAAATACTTTAAACTATACCACGCAAATATTGTACAATAACGTAGATATAACGATACCAACAATAGTCACTTTTTTTGACTTGGCTAAAGCTTTTGATACAGTCAACCATAAGTTGTTATTAGATAAACTGTATTGTATTGGTATTAGAGGACAGGCGTTGGATCTTCTTCGATACTATTTCAATAGCAGATATCAAACTTTTAAAATTGATGGTGTAGAAAGTGATAGTTCACTAGTAAGTATGAGTGTTCCACAGGGTACGATATTGGGTCCATTCCTATTTATTTTATATATAAATGATGTTCTAAAGGAGATTCTACTAGAATCAATTCTATCGTACGCAGATGCAATAATAGCAACAGGTAATACGTGGATAGAGGCGCAAAAAAAATAAAAGATTTTCTTACTGTGATATGCAAATGGTTGGCGGTAAATAAGTTATCTCTAAACGTAGATAAAATAGTTTGTATGACATGTGGAAGCTATTGCGACGGTGTACTGAAGCATATTGATGTTGAAATTCAGAATAGAAAGATAGCTAGAGTTGAGAATCACAAATACTTGGGAATTGTCATTGACTTCAATCTAAAATGGGATCAACATCCAATATATAATAAAAAAAAACAAAGTTTCTAGTCTATATTTTTCACAAACTATCACACACTATGTCAACAGAAACACTAAGAATACTATATTATGCATTCTTCCATAGCATAATCAGCTATGGAATAGTAGCCTGGGGTGGTGCCTATACAAATAACAGTGATTTTTTGCAAAGTTTACAGGGGAAAATGCTTAAGATTATCAATAAAAATAAATTTGGTATACAAGACAGTCCATTAAACCTAGAGCAACTTTTTAATTTTGAATCCCTTAAGATCCATTATAATGATCTCAAATTTGAAAAATTTTGAAAATTTAAAAAAATTTTGAAAATTTAAAAAAATTTTGAAAATTTAAATAATTAGTGACGTCACCAGTCCCGTTGCTGGCGCAAGTTGTTTATGTAAACAGAAGCCCATGTTTATATTAACAGTAGCTGATAAGGTTAATAAACATGATTTACGACCGCTACTGTCATAAACAGTCTGTCATCGATGGGTGACTTTTGTTTGTTTATTTATAAATAATTATAAATAATTTTTAAACAAAAGCTATATCACGCATACGATGCCATAAGGTTAATAAACATGATTTACGACCGCTACTGTCATAAGCGGTCTGTCATCGATGGGTCATTTTTATTTATTTATTTATAAATAATTGTAAATAATTTTTAAACAAAAGCTATATCACGCATACGATGCCAGCCCTCCCCTTTTACTCAAGCAGACCCGAGCGCGACTCTCTCTCTCTCTCTATCTCTCTCTGTGACCTTGTATCTGAGAGGGAGAGACTTTACAGGCGTTTCAGGGACTCCAGGCTTGATTCAGATCTCCGCTTATACAGACTAGCTAGAGACAATGCTCACAAACAGGTCGAGGAAGCCAGGCTGAATTATTACTATTCACGCCTGTCAACCTTGACTGATGTTGCCGAGATCTGGAGAGAGCTGGAGAAACTTGGAGTTTCTGCCACTAAGGCCCCTTTGCCACCTCGCGTTAGCACAGATGAACTCAACAAGCATTTCAGCTCGATCTCCAATGATCCATTAGTTCCTGCTGTTGAGGAGTATCTTCTAACCCTGGAAAGTCTTGATCTCCCGGAACATTTCGAGTTTGGCACCATAACGGAATCGGACGTATTGGCTGCAGTATCGCACTTCGACACCCAGGCCAGGGGAAGCGACGGCATCCCTCAGGTTGTTATCTCAAAAGCACTGCCAGTTCTCGCTCCTCTACTATGTCACATTTTCAACCTGTCTCTGAGCGAAACCCGTTTCCCATCTGCCTGGAAATTGTCACTTATGCGTGCACTCAACAAAGTCAGTTCATCAACAGCCCTGACTGACTACCGTCCGATTTCACTTCTCTGCTTTCTCTCCAAGGCCCTGGAGTGGCTGGTGCACAGGCAAGTCTCACAATACCTTGAATCAAGGCTCATACTAGACATCTATCAAACAGGCTTCCGCACTGGCCACAGCACTCAGTCTGGCCTAATTAAGCTAACTGATGATGTCCGGGTCGGGATTAACAAAAAGAAAGTGACACTCCTTCTACTCTTTGATTTTATCAAGGCGTTTGACACTATATGTCACGTCCGGCTCCTGAGGAAGCTATCCACTTTCGGCTTCTTTAAGCAGGTTATCCGCTGGTTTGCCTCACTGGGAGAGAGCAAGCCGTCGTTGGGGACAATAGCAAGCGTTCCTCTTCGCAGCGTCTTAACATGCAAATTTACAGTCATTGCCACCTCGAGGAGCTCGATTCTTTATCAAACAAGATGAGTGCTAATGCCGAGAGGATAATGGGCTGGGCTGCGCAAAACAAACTTAAACTTAATGTTACAAAAACCAAAGCAATTGTCCTGGGCTCCCCATACTACATAAATCTACTTCCCTCAACAGCTAACACTTTCATTAATATCGGGGGTGCCCAGGTCAGCTTTGAATCATCGGTGCGCAGCCTGGGGCTGGTGCTTGACTCCAAACTTACGTGGAAAGAGCACGTTACACAAATTTGTAAACGTGCTCACTCTTTAATGTACCGTCTCTATTTTTTTCGGAAAAGCACTAGCCTTAGATTGCGCCAACATTTAGCGCAAGCACTCCTGTTTCCCCTCATTGACTATTGCGCACTTGCTTACTGCGACCTGACTCAGGAACTTGACTTAAAACTGCAGAGGTTTGTCAATACGGGGATCCGTTATATCTACGGTGTGAGGAGGGACGAGCACATCTCCCCTTACAGGCGTGAGCTGCAATGGCTTAACACCGCCGGACGTAGGAAAGCCTTCATGGCCTGTTTTCTAAGAAAAATGTTCAATACCTCAATACCTACTTATCTATTAGCCTATTTTGATTTCCATGTCGCGCTCAGGCCTGTGAGGGGGTGAGGTGACTTCACTGGACATCCCGTCCTTCAAGACGGAGACGCTGAAGAATTCATTTTTCATCAGCGCCTCCTACCTCTGGAATAGCCTTCCATCTCATCTTCGCAACACACTATCTATATCACACTTTAAATAAGCAGCTAAAAATTACTTCTTCAATCTGGAAAACACATAAACATCACACAAACATACACACATTCTCATTCATCTCATTTCACTTCATTCCATTTCACACTCTTCACACGCACTGGCACCCTTACACAAAATTTTTATTCTTTTTATAATATACTATAATTGTATATGTACAATACAACGTACAACAATAAAAAACAATTAAATCTAAATCTAAAAATCTCTCTCTTTCGCTGTCTACTCCATACCGGCCCCGAGCTCTAACGCACGTGCGCGACTCTCGCTATACCAGCCCGTAGCCCCTTCTCCTTTTACACTATAGTAGCCCGTGAGCTCTGGCGCGGTGGCTCCCGCCGCTGCTGTACCGGACCCGCTTCTCTCTCTCTCTCTCTCTCTCTCTCTCTCCCCTCTCTACGCCATACTCGCGCGCGTCCGTCAAAGCCGCCGTCTACCTGTCGCTCGCGTATACTTGCTGTTTGGCTTTTATTGCCCTAGCGTCGGCTCTGATTCTTTCTGCGCTGTAAAGAGAGAGATTGTTCCACGTATATAATTTATATGATGTCCCTGAAAAGGGCCGATTGTTTTTTGTAATATATATTATTGTAATTAGCGTTTCAGCTTGCTGTAGCCGTCTTTTTCGGGGCACGAAAAGGTGTTTGTGGAAAAGGATTTTTGATTCTGTGACGAGGAGGAGGAGGAAGATTTTTTAGACAGATTATTATAACCGCTTTTCTCTGGATACGAGAAAGTGTTGGTTGAGAATGACGACTGATTGTTCTGCTTTCTTGGCTCCTTGCTTCTCACGAGAGGCTGTCTCTCCTCCCACATAGAACCTTTTTCTGCTCTCTGCTCTGCTCCTGTCCCATGGTCGAGTTGCTGCTTTGCCGGTCGCTTGACGAATGATTCGCATCGAAATGAACGCGTGCATATATAACTCTACTACTCGGTGCCGCAAAGCTTACTCTAAATTTCGGCTTTGGGGATCGTTGATGGGAGTGGGGGGGGGGGGGGCTTTCCACGCATAAAAAGAGAAATTTTGACACAATATTTATTTACTAAAAAACGCGTACGAGTCGAATGACTCAGCTTACAAGGTCATGAAATAATAAAATGACACACGAGCGCGTGCACACACACACACACAAACATACTTACACAGCCGCACACGCACACGAAATTTCTACGCTATAAATTATAAACAAGCGATACACCTACACTTGCGAGTGGCGCGTTGTTGGCGCAGTTGACGTGTGGGCCCTCCTCGCAGTAAACCAGGCACCAACTCTTTCGGCGGTGTAGGCATCCGATGAAAGTTGTAAGGTACGCTACGGTTGCGGCGTGCTGTCGGTGGCGTACCTTGGACGTTGTTGTCGTCACTGTCGTTGTCGTCCCCTGCTGCTGATGATGTCTCGCGAATCAGCTCCAGGAAGTATCGTGTGATCATGGACTAGGGCTTTGTTTTATTATCGCCAACGGCTTAGTTTTCAAAACTAAGCAGAGAACGAATCATCGGATCTCCGGTAGACACTTGAGAACGAGTGTAAACTGTTTATACAGAGATTTCAGGTGTCCGGTAAGAGAGATTAAAAAGGGTCAGCCGTAGAGTCATAAACTGTTTGGTCCGTGTCACCGGATCTATCGGTGGCGATGGCCCATTCTCTGAGACGTCCGCTATCCGCCTAAGGTTTATGACTGCTACGTGCCTAAAGCGCAAACAGCGTGTACGGTATCGGATTTATTTCTTTCGATCACTGGTGGCAGCCTAGATTTCTCAGCTATGGCTGTAATATGCGCTGTTTTAAAACAAATCCCCCTCTTTAACGGTTTTTCTGCTCTGCGATCTTCTTATTCGATGAAATCACTCCTAAGAAAGGCATGATATTTTCATATCAGCCCTGAGCCGTCTACAAAACTCCTCCGTAAGCTAGCGCAGTCATCAGTCTCTCGAAATGCGTGTCATTGAGAGAGCCAGCTTACCACGTGTCGCAGAAATGCCCAGTGCTACGAACGAAGTTCGCGATGCGATCCTGCACGTAGCCAACGCGCTCAAGGGACGTCACATACCTGTGCAGAGGAAGTGTACCCGCGAGTGGTACGTGCGCGTTCATCAGATGTGCGAGGAGAGGCTGCGACGCGAGCTGCGCTGCTTGCTGACGCATTGCGCGTACCGCTGGATCGCCGATTTTTATCAGAGATACTTTAAATATTCTAGTGTTGTGATAAAAATCGTGGGCAGTTTTTTGGTGGAACGCGGTGCACGCGATATGTACTGTCTGAGGCATATCATCGAGGAAAATGGTAATTGTTTACAGTGTTCCCTACAATCAAAATGTTTAAAAAAAAAAAATAGTACTTTATTTTTGTTCTTCTTGTAGCTCGAATTACTCTGCAGGAGGACGCTGAGGAGAGCGACAGCGACGCAACGCTGTTTGTTGTGTCATCACCTCCTTCACCACAGCGAGCCACATCATCCGAGGAGGAGGAGGAGGAGGATGAGGAGGAGCAGGAACAGGAGGAGCAGGAGGATATACAAGCTCCTATGGAGGACCCCATGGAGTATGATGCTGAGAGCGAGATAGAGGACAGCGATCACGGCGATGATCGGCCTGGCGTCTCCGAGCAGGCTGTCTACAGAGCGGGTGCTCCAGCACCGCTGAGAGGTAGCGAGCAAACGATGGAGGCTGCGATGATTCTGCTCTCGTTCCGCTACGAACCAGCTCCCGAGTTTGGTCCTACGCGAGCTGAGGTTTTCGAGGGCTTTGCGACTCGGCATGAGACCGCTGAGGAAGTTGCGATGAATCCGCATGCACGCTTCGATCAATACAGCTCATTCGACCGCCGTATTAATGAAAGTAAGACACTTTTGTTAACTTTTAAATTTTCTTAAAAAATTATGATTTTAGCATTTTAGTATTTTATTTCCCAGAAAATTATTTTTTACAGAGTGTAATTACATCCGCAAAAAATAACCCGCAGAGGTACACGCAGGTACCTGTAGGCAGGGCTGGTTAATTACAATATAATATCTTAAAAACTAAAACGTAATAATAAAAGAAAAACATTATATACAAAAACAGTATATGCATTTCGCATTGTGTTTTGTGAGGTAGTAGATGTGGTTTGGAGACCACACATAATAATCAGTGATAGAGCATGACAGAATCAGTAACAGGAGATTATCCAATCTTTTAATTTTTTCTTTTGCCAAATTTTGGCAATATCCACAGTTTTCAGATTGTTCGGTAACAAGTTGAAAACGGATACAGCTTTGAGATAGCACATTTTATTACTAACCATCTTTTCGTATTTAGGTACAATTAAATTTTTATTTCTCGTGTTACTGTTTGAGTTCAAATATTTCGTACTGAGATGATTGTAGTGAAATATTAGAGATTCATACGCATACAACTTATCTAGATTCATAGGATTGTTAATTACAAATTTATTATTATTTATTATTTTTAAGATTCTTTTCTGTAGGTTTTGAAGCAAGCTAATGTTACTCTTGCAAGCACCACCCCACTCAATTATTCCGTAGCTGACTATGCTATGGAAGAGTGCATAATAAATCATTTTCATAGTTTCAGTTGACATTGCAGGGGCAATCCTGTAAAAACTAAACAATAGATACTTAGTTTTTTTTATCACATTTTGAATGTGAGGATCCCATCTCAAGTTATAGTCATAGATTATCCCTAGATATTTACAGTTATCGACCCTAGCTAGTGGCTTATCTCAAATTTTAATACATGTATGCAGGGGCACACTATCACAGTAATTGCCAAAAGTCATGTAGACAGTTTTCCCAATATTAGTGATAGTCTATTACACGCCAGCCAAGTATCAATTTTAAGTAAGTAGTTGTTCATATTTTCTTGGGCCTCATTCCATGATGACCCAGTCGATATTATAACAGTATCATCAGCATAAGAAGAAATAGCCTTGGAGGAAATTTCTTTTAACATATCATTTATATAAATCAAAAATAGTAGCGGGCCTAGAATAGTTCCCTGGGGAACCCCGATATTTATTCTCATGTTGATACTTTTTACGCCATCAACTCTAACCCTTTGGTGTCTATCATTTAGATAATCACAAAGGAGATCGAGAGCCAGGCCTCTGATTCCAACCTGGAAAAGCTTCTTAATCAGAATATCATGATCAACAGTGTCAAAGGCCTTGGCCAGGTCTAGGGAAGTGACAATAGTTGGCGTGCTTTCGTCTAAATTATTGTACAGAATGTTAGTTAAATAGTTTAGAGCATTTTTCGTACCCATGTTTTTCCTGAAGCCAAACTGCTGATCAGAGATTAGTTTATGCTTATCGATAAAGTCAATGATTCTGCTGTGTATTATTTTTTCGAATATCTTAGCCAAGTTGGAAATCAGAGATATGGGCCTGTAGTTAGAAATATTGTGCTTTTCTCCTGCTTTGTAAACAGGTATAATTTCTGCATTTTTTAGTGCATTAGGCCATATTGCCTTTTCAATACATAGGTTAATGATATGTGAAAACGGTATAGCAATGAATTTACATAAGCACTTTAGGGTTTTGGTGTTGATGTTGTCAACACCGCCGTTTTTTAGTTTCATATTGTATATTATGTTAGCAATTTCTATAGAATTTGTAGGATTTAGGAATATTGAATTACTGTTCATATCCGGCATTGAAATGAATTTGTTTGAAGATTTATCAATTTTGGAACTCAAGTTATGACCAATTTCACAAAAATAATTATTCATGCAGTTGGCTATCTCTGCCTTATCGTAAATCTTACCCTTATCGATTTCTATGTGACTTATACTATCTTTGGCATTCTTATTTTTCCCTATTTTATTGTTAATAAAACTCTATAACTTTCTCGGGTTATTTGCACAATTTTCAATTAGATTTTTGTCATGCTTTATCTTCGCTTCTTTTATAACCTTGTCTAAGACTTTGGCATAGGTGAGATACTCATGTTTAAGTTGATCACTAGATCTATCTTTGCGCCATAGATTATACAATAATTCTTTAGTATTACAAGATTGTACTATCGCATCGGTTATCCAGGACTTCCTGCGTTTATGCCCTGCTTTTTTTTCTCCTAAAAGTAGCCTGTTCTATACATAGTTTTATTTCGCTAATCAATTTTTCAGTAGCTTCGTTAGGATCATGTATTGACAATATTGAGTCCCAGTTTCTAGAATTAGCAATGTACACTAATCTTTTATAATCAACAATCACAGAGGGTTTAGGCGCTTTAGTTTTAAATCTTCCAAGGGAAACAAAAATTGGATAGTGGTCAGTTAAAGAATTAATTAGTTTATAAGTAGCAGTTTTGAGTTTGTTGGTTTTTATAAAGATATTGTCAATACATGAACCTTTACAGTTTCCAACAGGAGGTCTGGTAATACCGTTAAAACCGGGTAAATAACCCTTGTCCAAAAAGTTACAGAGGAACTCCTGGCTCACTTTATCTGATTCTAGTAGGTTGATGTTAAAGTCACCTATAAGTAGGTGATTTTTTACTTTTTTCTTTTTATCTAAAAAATTATTTAGTGCAAGTAAGAATTCACTTTTAGGTATTTCATGAGATCTATAAATCGATGAAACATCCATATAGCTGTTATTGCTTAATTTGATATGAATATTAATCAACTTGATTCTGCCACATTCGATAATCCAGCTATCATGTTCAATGTTACTATCAACAAAAACCATAACTCCATCATTTTGATTTAGTCGGCTATCATTGTAGTAACTATTGTAACCATCCAATTTATAGATCTTGTAGTTAAATTATACAAACGTTTCAGTGCATACCAACATTGAAGGCTTCTTTGCCAGACTATTCAACAAAATTTTCAGCTTATCAAAATTTGCCGACATACTACGTATGTTGACATGCATAATATAATCACCATTGCTGCCAAGCGCTTTGTTAAGATTTGTAGTGTCCTTAAACGTTCTTTTTTTTCTAGTAGAATCGTTATAGATTGTATCTAATATTTCAAAATCCATTTAGCGTTAAGTATTATAAAATAATAATAAAAGAAAGGACAGGTGAAAACTACTTAATCTTAACTGGTTTTACCGAAATTTTAGTGTTTGGAGAATGACGATGGGCTACCCTTTGGATCTGGTTCAGTTGTTTTGGATTCTTCGGTTTATGTGTTTTAGGCTTGATCTTCGTTAGATGATTATCCACTTGATCCAGGGGACGAGAAGTGGCAGCAGCTGATTGTTCATGTTCGCTGGCAGAATCACTTGCATCTGAGCTAACGTCCAGTTGCTCATTTTTCTCCACATGGTAACCTATCGGTATTGGTTTAGCAGTCGGTAATTTAAGTTTTACAGGATAGTCCGTTGACTCAATGTATTTCTTGATTTTGTTTTTTAGAATGATACACAAATTTGAATCCATGGCATCATGATTAACATTGTAATCTGTAGCATACTTTTGGTTGCTGTAGCTACAGTTCGGGCATGCAAGAGTGACACTTTTGCAGGTGCTTGTTTTATGCGCTTTGTTGCATCTGAAACAGGTTATAACGTTTGTACACTTTGTCGTACTGTGGCCAAATCTTCCACACTTCAGACATGGTTTAACGTTGATTAAGTCATACACTCTGCAGCATTGCCATCCAATAAAAATTTTAATCTCTAATATATTTATATATATCAGCTGAGACTTCGACTAGTACAGTTGAGAGGTTAGATTTATCGTTCGTGTACATATGTAATACACGAGCTTTTGTTCCAAAATCGGCAAAGTTTCTTATGTTAATGTCCTCCTCTATACTGCTTGACTCCATATTACAGGCATTTTCGATTCCTACTATTTTTATCTCAGGATTGTTTACCTGTTCCAAGTTAACCTCACAGATGTAAACAAAGTTTGTCTTCAGGAGTTTTTCACTCTTGACTGTACTCGCCTCATTAAGGTATTTAACCATGATTTCGTTTTTATTCTTTAAGCAGTAAACATCCGTAGTTTGAATGCTTTTTTCTTGACTTAGACACATTGTAATGCTATCCTTTACAGCTGTTTTAGAACTATCACCAATGGGCTTCACAACGATTTTAGGGATACGCTTAGGTTGTTGCTTGTAGTTTCATGTCATTTCAGCGTAGGTTTTTTCTTTAGCCAGATAACTTACCTGAGTTGTCGGTGCCTGGTTTAGTAGATCTCGCAGTAATATGTTTTTTTCATCCAGTTCCTTATTCAACTGTCTCAACAGCTCGTTTTCCTTGTGTATATGTTCGCATTCCACTTCAAAATCTCTTACAGTGTTATTAAGTTCCTGAGATTTGTTGGATAGTTCCTCAAGTATATCCTGTCTTACGGCATCAGATTGTCTTTGTTTAATCGCAGCAATCAGAGTCCTAGCCGAGTCACTGAGTATATTCTCGTCGATTCGGGAGGTTAGCTTAGGATGATCCTGACAAATGATAAGCCTCTCACTGATAAAAGTCAAGTTTTTCTGTCTAGCACAACTCTAGTGGAACGCACCATCACAAACAATGCAAATCACTGTTGTCACTACGTTTTGACAGTGACACTTGAAAAAACTCTTAGAGCCTTTGTCGGGAGGAACCTTCCCTCCCGCCATATTGGCTACCCATTATTACTTACAATAATAATTTTTTAAGTTATCAGACATCGTGGTTACTGCTCATGGTACAGCTTTAGTTGCTTACGAGAAAGACTCGATGGGCAGCGGTGAATCACCATTTTTTGACGGACGCTGCGATGCCTGCACAACCGTAATATTTTTGCTCTACTCCGAGCTTCATTATGACATGATCGTCAATATTTTGGGAGCTGCGAAGGCAAAATTTTTCTGTACTTTTTGCAATCGCGGCTACAGTAATATCGAGGATCACAACTGTAGGCAGCTGTGTTCGCGCTGCTTCGTCTCGCCACCCTGTAGCGAAAACGAAGCTTTGCAAAAATGCGCATCGTGCAATCGCAGTTTTTTCGGCGATGTATGTTTTCGCAACCATTAGGTTGCGGGATCATACAAAGCGAAGCACAAGCGATTGTGCGATGTGCTGCAGATTTGTCTTACCTGCTGCAAAAGTGTGAACCGGCAGTGCGGTAAGCACGAGTGCGGCAAAAATTGGTGTCGACATTGCAAGTCGACATTGCAAGTCGACACACGGTTATAATCAACACTGTTTTATACAGCCGAAAAAAAATGATGCTTCAGCGAAAAAATATCTTTATGTTTTCTACGATCTGGAAACGATGCAAGAAGCATCGTATCGAGGCGATGAAAGCATAAAGATGTACGTCCCGAATGTCTGCGTTGCACAGCAAGTCTGCACGGAGTGCATAAGTTCTGAGGACATTTCAGAATGGTGTCCCTCGTGCGGTGTGCGCGAGCATGTATTTACCGAAGATCCCGTTGGTCAGCTGCTACAGCTTGTAGCACGCGACAAAACGGACTTTGAAAATATAATATGCATCGTGCACAACGCACGAGGGTACGATGCGCAATTCGTTTTACGACGGCTTGTCGAACGTAAAATAAATTGCGCGCCAAGCATCATACTGAATGGTCAGAAAATACTGTGCATCCGGTATGGACGCACAAAGTTCATCGATAGTCTCAGCTATTTTCAAATGTAGTTGGCCGCGTTGCCTGCTACATTTGGTTTAGGTGAGACTACGAAAAAAGGCTGTTTTCCGCACCTTTTTAACACCTCGGCTAACGCCGAATACCGTGGCGCCATACTAGATGCACACTCTTATTCGCCCGACACTACGTCGTCGAGCGAGCGCGAGCAGTTCTTGCTGTGGCACAGCGAGATGCGTGCAGCGAACGCAGTACTCGATTTCAGCAAGGAAATCGTCGATTACTGTCGCATGGATGTGACGATTCTGCGTAGCGAGTGTGTGGCTTTCAGAAAAATTTTTTTCGAGGTCGGAGACACGGACCCGTTTGTAGTGGCTACTACAATCGCGTCCGCGTGCTCTCATCTCTATAGAAAAAATTTCTTAAAGCCACAGACTATAGGAATAGTCCCCAGGGACAGGTATCGGCGCGCCGACAAGCACTCCCAAAAAGCCGTCGAGTGGCTGTTACAGTGCGAGCGAGAGATCGGTCGCGAAATCGTGCATGCAGGCAGAGCGCGCGAATATCGGCTTCCCGAGGGATTTTTGGTTGACAGATTCTTACCATCTACCAATCCAACAGAAAATCCCATTGTTTTTGAATACCAGGGCTGCTATACGCATGGCTGCCCTGAATGTTTCAAAAACAATCGCAACAAGCCGAATTCCTGGGGTCGTACTTTCGACGCGTTGCTCGAGAATACACGCGCTAAAATCGCGCAGATCCAACAGCTTGGTTACGAGACGCGCGAAATTTGGGAGTGCGAGTTTGACAGAGTCAAGTGTGAAAACCCCGAAATCGCCGAAAGTACGTGTCGGAGCGTATTCTGTATACAGATATATGCTCGCTGTATCCTTACGTTTGTAAACGAGGCAGATTTCCGCTCGGTCATCCAAAGGTTTACGTCGGCGAGGAATCTGATGAGTTGACGGGTGGCAATTTCAACAATTTTTCGGCCATAGATGGGCTGGTAAAATGTAAGGTTTTACTGCCGAGAAAATTGTTTCAGCCTCTTTTGCCGATAAAAATGCACGGCAAGCTTCTCTTCGCACTGTGTCGTACATGCTGCGAAGAGATGCGGCAGAGCGATTGTTGCCACTCGGATGCGAGTCAGCGAGAGTTCAGCGGAACCTGGGTGGCGGATGAGCTGCGAAAAGCCATCGAACTCGGCTATACTATAACTAAAATATTCGTCATATGGCAGTATAGTATGAGCGAGTACGATCCGCTCACAGGTGAAGGAGGACTTTTCGCTGGCTACATCGACACTTTCTTGCGATTAAAGCAGGGAGCATCGGGGTTTCCAACTTGGTGCGTTGACGCGGAATCGAAAGCGCGTTACGTTCGCGAGTATCGCGAAAATGAGGGGATATCGCTTGATCTGGAAAAAATCGCGAAAAACCCTGGCCTGCGCACTGTTGCGAAGCTCTGTTTTAACTCGTTCTGGGGTAAGTTCGGAAAGCGCGATAATTTAAAACAGACGGTGATCGTCAAGGAGCGCGAAGCCCTGCTTAAATTTCTAACGGCCGAGGATAAAGAGGTCTTGAGTCTCCTGCTGGTCAACGAGGAGGTGATGTACGCGAGCTGGCAGTACATCGACGATGCTGTGGAGTCTACTCCATATACGAACGTAGTTATAGCAGCCTACACGACAACTCTGGCCCGTTTGAAACTATTTTCGTATTTGGAGAAGCTCGGCAAGCGAACGCTGTACTGCGACACCGATTCGTGCATATTTGTGTGCAACGAAAACGCACAAGAATACAGGCCCCCGTTATGCTCGTTGCTCGGCGATATGACCAACGAGCTCGACGAAGGGACTTATATTACGAGCTTCCTCTCGGGTGGTCCGAAATTTTACGGCTACAGAACCGTGAATTCGAGAACTAGCGAGGTATCCGAAAAATGTAAAGTCAAGGGTATCTCGCTAAATTTCTCGAATTCTTTGAGAATAAATTATCCTAGCATTAAGAGTATGATTGAAAATTATTTTAAGCCTGATGAAGAGAATGAATACATTAATCTTATGTTTAATTCTATTAAAAGATTGCCAGATCACACTGTCGTCACGCGAGAATAGGTCAAATCGTGTAGCATAGTTCTAAAAAAGCGTAGGTATGTTACTCCCGGGTTATCACTCCCGTACGGTTACAAAAGTTAAGTATAGTATGTAAGTTGTTTGTGAATAAATAAAAGTAAATTTAAGAATCTCGTTTTTGTATTAGTTTTAAGTAATATAAATTGTTCTGCGTTATGTTTAATATATTTATAATAAAAATAAAAGTATTTTTAACTTTTTCTTGTAATTATAACATCCTTCTCGCTCCTTTACCCACTCATCATCGCACGCTTATAGGCGAGCCGTACATGCACGCGTATAGACGGCTCTTCCGCGGATGATACTCGTAGCCGCTAATATACGCTTATAAGCGGCCCGCGTGAGTATACGCGTATACGAGGCCCGCGAGAGTACACGCGTATACGCGGCCCGCGCCCGCCGCCGCCCTCCGCGGTAGAGGAATAATATTAATAAAAAGCGCTTTTCGGGAAAAGAGCGCTTTATTCGAAAAGATGGATACGCGTTGGAAGCATCCTTTTACGGCGTGCATAGCAGGACCGATAGGAGCTGGAAAAAGCTGGTTTCTGAAATTTCTCGAGCATCTGTCGGAGATGTGCGATGCTCGCTTCGACAGTGTTCTGCTCTACTATACCGAGTGGTAAGAGACGTACCGCAGTGAATTCAAAGTTGGTGGGAGTGCTGCTATACCTATGGAGTTTCGAGTGGGACTTTCGCAGCGAAGCGATTACTCCGTGGATACGGGAAAGAAAAAATTACTGATTCTCGACGACTTGATGCGAGAATCATCGAACGATATAGTTCTGGATTTGTTCTCGCGTTCGTCTCATCATTTGCATTTGTCGGTCTTTCTGGTGACGCAGAATATTTTTCACCAGGGAAAGTCTCAGCGTCACATAAGTTTAAATTCAAAGTATCTTGTTATATTTAAAATATCCTCGCGACAGAGCTCAGATTTGGCACCTCGCGAGTTTGTAGGCTCGACGTTTCAGGAATTTTTGAAAAAACGCGACATCAAATTCCGTACAGCTCGAAATCACGATATCAAAGCGGCTGTGGTGGAAAGACTAAACCGTACTATACGCGAACGAATGTGGCGATACTTTTCTCACAATAACATGCAACGTTACATCGATGTGGTGCAGAAAATCATCGAGGCTTACAATCATACGCAACACAGCGGTACAAAGATGCGCCCCTGTGACGTGAGCATCTACAATGCTGCGAAAGCGCGCAAAAATTTAGCGAAACGAGCTCGTCTGCAATCGACTTACAAGAATCGCTAAAAGATGGCGTCAGGTGTAATCAATAAATACAAGCCCGGATCTTACGTACGCATTAGTCGCACGAAAAATACTTTCGAGAAAGGATACGAAAAAAACTATAGCGATGAAGTTTTCAAGATTAAGCGCATAGCCAACAGACAGCAGTTACCAACGTTTATCCTGGAAGATTTGAACGGCGAGGAGATTGACGGCTTTTTCTATCTCGAGGAGCTCGTTCACATTGGCACGAAACACATGTCGGACGCTGCAGAGCAATTCAAAATAGAACGCGTAATTCGTACAAAGGGTCGTGGCTCGAAGAAGCAGCTACTCGTCAAGTAGGCTGGCTATCCGGACAAATTCAACTCGTGGATCAAAGCCTCTGAAGTACAAAAAATTTAAAAATGGACCAGAACGATTTTTACCTAGTTTTGCCTAGCAACAGCAGTATGACGTACTACAACGAAAACGCCATCAGCTGCTTTACACCGCAGCTCTCGCGCGAGCTCAGACTCAGCGGGAATTGGTCCGTTGCGCTCGTCAAAATTCACGTGCCGAGTACTGTCACGCACATTCAAGAATTGGACTCCTTTTACACGTTTAAACAGTCGGAAAAGGCAGAGCAGGACACGCATTTTTTTCCGCACGGCATTTACGACAAGATCGAGCAACTAGCCAACGAAATAAATAAATCAGCCGCCTTTCACGATCACCTGCGTCTCGAAGTTGCACCCTTTCAAAAGGGCTACTACATGCTATAGCGCAAGTGTGCCTGCGTTGATCAGCATCAGACAACGTTTAACGAAAAAATTTGCCGTATTTTCGGTTTCGAAGATTCCGAGACTCGGCGAAAAAACGGCACCTTTGTCACATCGTCAATGGGCAGTGTAGTCGTGCTAGGAAACAGACCAGCATCGCTTTCCCGAGCTATTCCCGATCAGCTCTACTTGCACACGGGTGTATGCGAGCCACACACTGTAGGCGACACTCAAGCTGCTCTACTGCGTATAGTTTCCGTGGAAAGTGCAAAGTACAAATTCGGCAGTAATATCGTGAGACATTTTGCACCTGCTCATTATATTCCACTTTTACATCACAGTTTTCGCTCGATTGTCATAGATATAAGGGATCAGCACGGAGTGCGAATACGATTCGAATATAGAACGCTGACGGTTACGCTTCACTTTAAACGTAATCGCTAGAGAGATGATTGATGCCTTCTTTCTTTAATTAACTTGGTCTGTAAAATGCAAAGCTTCCCTAGGTAGGAAACAAAAACTTTATTTTCCCAGAATTGAGTTTTTTCTCAGAAAATAATTAGTGAAATAACTTGATATTTACGCAGTAAGTATTATTTATAACAATCATGATTTTTGTAGAACTTATACAGTGTGTTGATCAAGTTATAACGGTTTAGAAAAATTTCACTTTTAGTGCATAACAAAAGAACGATGAACTGTAATCTAAATTATCTGCGGTGAAAAGATAGGAAATATTATTCACTTTTAGGTCCACATTTACTAGTTTTATTAACTCTTTCTATAAAATTATCACAAAAAACTGTGAAACGCTCATCACTTCTTCTTACTGGTCCTTGGTACTTTTTTAATATTAGATTTTAATAAAAGAAATAATAAGTCTAATATTTATTAGAAAAAGTAATAAACATTTGCAAATCTCTCTAAGCGAGCGCTGATCGAGCCGCCGAAAATATTCGCACATTCACACAATCATACTATCATTCATTCATATTTACATTTATCATTCATACAAACATACTCGGATGCGCACGACTCACCGTCGCTCGCTTACGCTCACATATACATATAAATACTGTTACGCAACGCGATGCTGCTAATGCTGGCTTGGTAGCTGGAGAGAGAAGGGGGACGCGCACGCACACATGCGCGTCGATGGCCTGCCGTCGCTGCGTTGACTACTGCGTAGCTGCTGGTTTCGTAGGAGGTGAGAAGAGTGGGGACGGCCGAAATATTCCGTGCGCTCGCTGTATAGGCAGAGTCGGATGTTTTTTAGGATTTTTTTAAATGTATATGTTCTAGGAAGTTACACGCCAGATCGTGTATAGGGCATTACAACTGAATTAAAGAATCACTATGAAACTAAAACATATTTTTTTCCTCTTTATGCTACATAAAAACAAAAAGATCGATTATCAACATATATAAAAGGCCACAGGTCATACAACAACACCGCAATGGTTATTATAAGAAAAAGTGGCGGACCAGATTTATTTATAATTGTAACATATAGTCGAAAATGGGAAGAATAAAAATTAATTTTAAAACGATTTCCGAAAAAAATGAAAAAAAAAAACAAATATCTCAAATGCCATTAGCAGTAGAAGTTTAGCGTTAATTCAGTACTTTTACTTTTTTTCTATTGATTTTCTCTATTTCTACAAACATTAAATTCTTCACATTTTTATCATCTATAAATTTTATATAATACAATAAGATCGTTCTTAACCATCTAGAACGTAATAATCAGATCATGAAAATAACATTTTAAAAATAAAAATCACACAAAAACTAAAATGAGGGGTTGGCGAGCGAAGCGAGCAGGGGCGAAGCCCCACTAGCATATATATATATATATATATATATATATATATATATACATACACACACACACACACACACACACACTATTGATTTTCTCTATTTCTACAAACATTAAATTCTTCACATTTTTATCATCTATAAATTTTATATAATACAATAAGATCGTTCTTAACCATCTAGAACGTAATAATCAGATCATGAAAATAACATTTTAAAAATAAAAATCACACAAAAACTAAAATGAGGGGTTGGCGAGCGAAGCGAGCAGGGGCGAAGCCCCACTAGCATATATATATATATATATATATATATATATATATATATATACATACACACACACACACACACACACACTAGACTTGGCGCAGTGCGCTGCGCGCGCTCTAATAGACTATAATTTCATTACCTTATTAAATGAAATATAAATACTTTATTGATATTTTTAATATTTGTTTTCTATCATGGAAATATATCAAACTTTACAATATATGATTCATTCTCATATAAATTTCAAAATTGCCGCGGTTTCGTCGCCAACTTCCTTTTAAAATTTTAAGGTTATGTCTCGTGAATAGAATAGTCTCGAGAGTAGAATGTCTCGAGAATATTATAAATACACAAATTATAATTTGATATGTATTATAGTATTATATTACATTTTTAATATTAGAATCAATTTTAGAAATCAAAAACAAATCAAAAAATTCTAACGATACTTTTGACGCATGCGCACTACATGAGCCAATCATATTGACGCATTCTTGGCTTCACTTCATCCGGTCATGACTTTTTTATATAGGGATATATATATATATATATATATATATATATATATATATATATGTATGTATATATATATATATCCCTATATAAAAAAGTATATATATATATGACACATATGATTTATAAAATAATTTAGATTAAAAATACGAATAAACATATTTGCTATAATTTCTTAGAAGAACATTATTTACAGCATCCGACATATCTGGACCAATCTTACTATGTTGTATGGTATATGTATACATTCAATTTCTAGTGAAATTTTATAAAATTGCTCATTTTATTGTTTTGATATAGTGTAGAAAACTAAATAAACCCTAAGTTAATAAATAAGCTTCTTATCAGATGATAATCAGCTGATTGTCAGGTGATAATCATCGAACATTTTCTAACTTTCAGTATATTTTTTCAAAGTTGTTCGAAAGTAATAAAATTTATAAAATTCATAAAATGAAGGCCAAAACGTTTTTACTATCCAGATGATAACACCAAAACACTAGCTGTGAGCTGCAAAATTTTTATTTATCAATATTTAAACAATTTTTTGTTTAAATAAAATTATTAAAAAATTAAAATTTTGTAGTTCAAAGCCAATGTTTTATTGTTGTCATCTGGTCCTCATTATATGAATTTTATAAATTTTATTAATTTTAAACTACTGCGAAAAAGTATACTAAAGCTTAAAAATTATTGATGATTATCACCTGATAATCAACTAATTATCATTAATATTTCATTTTATACCAACGCATTTTTGTAACTATCAGCTTTAATAAAAATATTCAGCTGATATCACCTGATAATCAGCTGACGTTTTGGCATGATTATCAGCAGATTATAAGCTAATAATCAGTTGATTGTAATCTGCTTTTTTTAGTAGGTTTCGTTGCTTCTTTAAGTTAACATTTGTAGGTATTGTCAGCATAACGCATAGTCTATTTAAAGTTTATCACCAGGTCTAAGAGTAAGAAAGTAAATGAGCATACATTATTATAATTATAGGTGTAAATTATTTGTACAATTAAAATAATAATGTATTATGTGTATTACTTGATATTATATCCCATATCCTTTGATTTTGAAATGCTATTTTATTCCTGTGCCCGCAAAAATTATATTTGAGAGCAATATCGTCCTTCATTATGTAGGTGAGCATATCGCGGATATTTACATGCTCGCCCTTTCCTCTTCTTAGTCTCAAAAGTTCACTCTGTAATGACGACAATATGCGTTACAACGTTTACCATTATATAATATGAATCTATTATATATCTATTATATATCTATACTGACCACTTAAACTTAAAGGCGTATGTTCTGTCTCGTAAATCATCATTGAATTTCTCGAAATTTTTCAAGCTGCTAATCGGAAATCTCTTCCCATTCCTATTAAACGTAGAATAGTTTTTTATTTTAAAATGTCACACCTTTTTTTTGAAAAGTATTGAAGAACGAACTTACCAGCGACATATAGTAGCTTTCCATCGATTTTCCTATAGTAATTTTAATTATTTTTGTTGAAAAGGGTTGGATCAATAAACAACAACTTGAGGTTAATTTATTGTTAAGTATATTGTAAAAGGCTTGAGAGCCTAGTCGGCGGCACGTCTGCTCACATCGGAGTCTTGCAGGTAAGAAGAAGGTGTATAGTACAGTACAGCATAGTCTGGCTCTACACACGGAATATGATATTATACGTAATAGGCGATTAGAGTATAGCGCGAGACATGCGCGGTTCGTCAGCTCTCGCGTGAGCTCGTCTCAATGTACAAAATCGCAGTTGACCAATAGATGGCGCGACGTGTACCATTTTGGTACTAATAATCAAGATTATAATACTTACTATATTACAACACGCCTCCTTAAGTTTATAATCTTGATCTTTAGCATTAACTTTTCATTTTCGATATATTTTTCTATTACATTTCAAATTAATCTTAGCGCTTTTCTATTTTCTATAAACTTTGTTTTATCTAGACTTTTCGTTAACATATCTGCTAAATTGAATTGAGAGTCTATTTTTATAATATCAATTATGCCATTTTCATAATTCTCATTAATATAATGATATTGCACTTCAATGTGCTTCGAGTTTTTAGTAAAGTTACCATATTTTGCAATCGCAATTGCACCTGAGTTATCCTCATACATATTAATTGGTTTATCAAATTCTACATTGAACATTTCGCTTAATGAATTTTTTACAAACAATATTTCTGTTACTGCTTCTGACATAGCAGTATATTCTGCGAAAGTTGAACATTTGGTTACAGTGCTTTGTTTATGAGTTTTCCAGAAAATTACATTACCATAAAGTCTTATTACAAAGCCTGTTGTAGATTTTCTATCTACATTATCACCTGCATAATCAGAATCTACCATACAATCTAATATTTCGTTTTTCAAGTTATCACAATATGTCAATTTTAGATCTTTAGTTTTATACAGATATTTTAGGATTCTCAACGCATATTTATAATGTGTTTGGTCGTAGCAACTTTGGTATCGACTTAAATAATTTACGCTATACGCAATATCTGGCCTTGTGCCTGTACTAATGTATAATAATTCTCCTATCAAGTTTCTATATTTTATATTTTCATCAATTTCACTAGCTTGATCTAGTTTTAAATTTGACTCCATTGGAGTATCATATAATTTGGCTTTTTCTAAATTATATTTAGTGGCTAAAGATTCAATGTATGTTGTTTGACTTAAAGTCATTTTGTGTCTATCATCGCTATAATTTATATCAATACCTATATATTGGTTTATTTTGCCTAAATCTTTCATCACAAATCTTTGCATTAGACTAGCTTTAACTTTATCTATTTTATTTTTATCTTTGCAACAAATTAGGAGATCATCAACAAAAACTAAAATATATATTGAATCTTTGTTCGTATTATTTACGTATAGACAGTAATCGTAGTTACTTCTCACAAAATTTAAGCTTTCGATAAATTTATTAAAACAATCGTACCAAGCTCTAGGACTTTCTCGCAGTCCGTATAATGCCTTTTGCAGTTTGCAAACTTTATTGTCACCTGTTTCGTAACCTTTTGGTTCATTTATATACACCTCGGTTTTTACATCACCGTTTAAGAAAGCTGTCTCTACATCCATTTGTTCTATAAATAAATTGTTTTTACAACTGTACGACAATAAAATTTTCAAAGTTTGCATTTTTCCTACGGGCGAATAAACATTATCTAAATATTCCTTTTGTTGAAATCCTCTTACAACTAATCTCGCTTTATACACATTATTGTTTTTCTTTTTGTAGACCCATTTCACATCAATGACTTTTTTGTCTTTTGGCCTTTCAACAATTTGCCAAGTTTTATTTTTCATAAGACTATTGATTTCGGAATCCATCGCAATTTTCCATTGTTTATATTCATTTGAGTTTAACGCCTCCTCGAATGTATTTGGTACATTTGCATCAATATGATTTACATATATAAAATGAGTTACAGGATTTCCGTATCTATTTACAGGACTTTTCTTTCTATTAGATTTTCTTTGTACTTTTAAACTTGAATTATCATTTTCAGCAATATCAAAATTTAATTCATTTTCTCTACTTTCATAATTATCTATACGATTTTCGAGGTTTATTTCATTACCCCTACTTGACTCGAGAGTCGAAGTATGGGTAAAAGAGTTTAGTTTGTTTTCTACATTTTCAGATTCGCTATTTTCCAAATCTCTATCTTTTTCATCATCAAGTTTTTCTAAGCAAATAATTTCTGTATTTTCTTCGACTACTTGTACATGTCTAGCATGAATAACTCTACCATTGACGAGAACTTTATAGCCATTTTCTACATAACCTACTAGTACACCTAATTGGGCTTTATCGTCCCATTTGCTTTTTCGCAACGCTTCTGGTACTCGTACAAAGACTCGACTGCCATAAATTTTTAAATGATCAACATTTGGTTTTTTACCAAAGAATATTTCGTATGGCGTTTTATTTTTAGCTGTATTTGCAATTGTGCGGTTTTTTAAATAAGCTACTGTTTTCATAATTTCAGGCCAATATCGCCTATGAATTTTTGCTTCACGCATTAAACATCTGCCCATATCCATTGCGGATCTATTATATCTTTCCGCTACTCCATTTAATTCATGGACGTACGGTGGGCATGGCAATAGTTCAATTCCTTTTGATTTTATAAAATCATGAATTTCCTTATTTAAATATTCTTTGCCATTATCACAACGTAATTTCTTAACTCGCTTACTAAATTTATTTTCTACTAAACTAACAAATTCTTTTAAACAACTGGCAGTCTCTGATTTATTTTTAATGCAGAAAATTCTAGTACACTTACTATAATCATCAATGAAAGTTACAAAATATTTTTCTCCCCCATAACCGATTGTGTTATGTGGACCATTTAAATCTGTGTGAATTAATTCTAAAATTTCCGTAGTTTTTGATCTATTATTTTCGAACGGTACATTTGCCATTTTACTCTCTATACAATTTCCACATTTCATTTCGACATTTTCTATTTTTTCTGGCAATCCTTTTACTAATTTATTTTTCACTAATTTGTTCAAATATTGAAAGTTAACATGACCTAGTGCTCTATGCCATTTCTCTTTATCAGTTAATTTTAATGAATTTACAAACATTTGCTTATTTTCCTTTTCAATTACATAGCTTTTCATAAAATATAGATTATCCTTTTTGTTTGCGACTGCTATTAATTCTCTATTTTTATTGTAAATTTTGGCATCATCATTTTTTGCTACTACTGTATAATTTTCTGTGACTTTAGAGAAACTCAGTATGTTTTGTCTAATGCCTTGAACATAATAAACATTTTTTACGTCTACTTGTTTTTGATTGTAATAATTTTTAAAAAGTAATTTTACAGTTCCAATTTTAGTAGCTTTCAAACTTTTACCATCAGGTAATTTTACTTCAATAGGATTTTTTAAATATACGAATTTATCAAAATATTTATCATTATTTACAATGTGGTCTGTGCAGCCACTATCTAGTAACCAATTAATTTGACCTAAACTTTCGCTACTATTTTCTAACGCAGTTATCTGGTTTACCTCTGGGTTGCAGACCTGGGTCAGCCATGCTTCGGATGAGTAGTCGCCCTGTTGTTCGCCTGAAGATTTAGCTTTGGGTTGACCTTGACCTCTGCCTCGCTGATTGCCTCGGTAGTTGCCTCGGTTGAAGCCTCTGTTGAACCCTCTGTTGTAGCCTCGTTGATTTCCTCGTTGGTGACCTCGTTGACCTTGACTGTATTGAGTACCTCGTCCTCGGTTGCTCTGCTGCTGTGGTCTCGTACACTCGTTTATGACGTGGCCAAATTTTCCACAGTTAAAACATTTGCCTTTGGTTTGTACCGCAAAGGTACTGGCATTACTTTTATTATCTGACTCAGCATTAGTCATATTTTTCTCTTTTATTTTCGACTTTACATAGTCTACTGTTCTTTGGTCTTCTGGGATAACATCTATAAAATCCCCAATGTAACTATAGCTTGGTGGTAAAGCTCTAAGTAGATATCTCAATTTTTCGACTTCTTCTAATTTCCCACCAGCTGATTTGAATTCATTAGTTACTTTTTCGAATTCTACAAAAAATTCTTCCACTGAATTATAATTATTTAATTTGATTTCTTCGATTTTTCCTCTGCATATAATTTGCAAGGCTGTTGATTGTGTTAAATACATTTTATCGAATTTTGTTATCATCTCGAGAGCTGTTTTACATTCACCGATGTATTCTAATTGTTTGTCTGAGATAGCACTAATTATCATAGTGCGAGCTTTTAAATCAATCTTTTTCCAATCATCTTCTTTGCCTTTATATTTATCAGGCATTTCATTTATTGCTGGTTCGTTGCACTCTTTATACTCTAACAGGATCATTAATCTAATTTTCCAACTGGAATAATTTGCACCATCAAACACTGGTATCATAATGTCTTCGATTTTCGCTTGCTTAGCCATTTCTTTTTCTTTTGCACTAATGCTCTCGTATACTTGATTTTTCAATTTAATAATCTTCTTGAGTGCTTTTAAAAATATTTTTCTAATTTGATTTCTTGATTTTTCTTTTAATTCAATATTTTTGGCTTCTAATCCGTCTTCTTGTTTTACTTTAGGCTTAAGCCACAAGTACATGTGCTTAACCTCTAATTTACACGTGCTCTGAAATAGCACTTCACCACGTGTTTCACTCGCCGACTTTAATCTTCTTGCATCGCACTTAAATCTTGATTAGTTTTTAAAAATCTTTTTATTGTTGAGTAGCTGACGACTTTATCTACGTCACTGAGCTTATATTTTTCTTCTTTAACCCTTTTTGACCGGTTAATTTTCACTTGAAAATCTTCTTCTATCGACAGACGTTTCTATACGAAAATTCGAATATCAATGCTTCACATGCATATAATTTCTCCAGATATTTTCTTCTTTAATTTCACTGCTCAATTTTTCACTGTGCGATTTACTTTTTTTTTTTTTAACAATCACCGTTAACTACTTTCCACGTGGCTTTTCTTCTAACCTCACTTTGTTTTACACTAAATATCTCTCATGTCACTCATATGAGTAGACATGCGGGATAAAATATAAATACCAACCACGCTCTGCTACCATGTTGAAAAGGGTTGGATCAATAAACAACAACTTGAGGTTAATTTATTGTTAAGTATATTGTAAAAGGCTTGAGAGCCTAGTCGGCGGCACGTCTGCTCACATCGGAGTCTTGCAGGTAAGAAGAAGGTGTATAGTACAGTACAGCATAGTCTGGCTCTACACACGGAATATGATATTATACGTAATAGGCGATTAGAGTATAGCGCGAGACATGCGCGGTTCGTCAGCTCTCGCGTGAGCTCGTCTCAATGTACAAAATCGCAGTTGACCAATAGATGGCGCGACGTGTACCATTTTGGTACTAATAATCAAGATTATAATACTTACTATATTACAACAATTTTCATTACAAAAAAAAAACTGTATTTAAAATACAAATACATGAATTTAACGAAAATATACTGACGACTTGGCTCTTCAAGATTATTGCAAACACGTGAAAATTCTGCATTTACGTCTCTGTTTATAATCGAAATTTGATGCTTCAATATAATTTCCTGAGACGTTTGTACAAAGTACAAAGTAAAATTATAACTCGAAACAAGTGGGTGGGTGGGCTTATGTACACAAATTTTTACACAATGAAGCAGAATTTTTTTTAATGCGAACCTGCTGAAGCTAATATTTCGGAAACCTCTTGCTTAATCCACCTATCAGTCGGTTCCTCACAGTCTTCGACGCTTTTTTGCAGCAATGATTCAAAAACGTGCAAAGGCCAAGCGCATGATTTCCCATCTTTATGAAGCCATGTCTTTGGAATCACGGTATTTGTGGTTCTATTAACTAATTTAACTACAAGCCACTTTGCTGAAGAAGTCAGTTGTCATACATCTGCCGAATTATGATACAGTACAGAACTTGAAATTTTATTTAAAATTTTAAATAAATAATTTGATATATAAAAGGAAAGTATAAAACACTTAAACTTCATTAGTAATTACAAAAAAAAAAATTATTACAATTAAAAAGAATAAACGAGTCACAATTGACAATAGTGGTGGGAATGTTTCAGCTGTATATTAATATTTCTAAGTATGCTTACGCAAAAAAAATCTAGAACGGTACCTTTTTGTCGATAAGTCAACACTTTTTCTATTGATACTATCCGAGGCGTTTTACCTGATGCATGAATGTCATTGTTATTAATTGTTTGTCCTTTAACAAGCAGGGGTCGAGCTTACTCTCCCCACTCCCTCTTTTTCTTTCTCGCGGGATTCTTTTACGTGTGTTGCTTCTAGGTTTGCACGCGGCTGACTGCAGTGCCACTTTTTGCTTCGCGCTTTCCATATATGTGCAATATACAAGCACGTATTTTTATACGTTTTCAGAGAGCCGAAATACGTTGTACACGAATGGTCTGTAAGATTCATCGCGACTGGATTACGCATGCATGCAAAGCTTGTAATATTCATGCTCTGTGCGCTCTTTCCAGCGTATACATGCTGTTGCCGTAAATTCTCGTGTTTTTCTTTACTACCCGATGAGAATTTGAAAATAGATATCTAGAGACTCGAACGAAATCATTTGAATATAAACTGGAATATCAAATTTGGCTTTTGAAGTTTTGCAAATCATTTTTTAACTTATAAAGAATATTAGTTATAAGATAAAAATAATTGTAAAGAAGATATGATTTTAATGTTTTTTATTCGATTGCCATTCCTAAAAATTATCAATACACATTTTTTATAAGAATACGCTTTTTTTATGTTTTATCCGTAGAGTTGGAGAAATGCTTAATGCACCATATCAGGAGTCGTGCGAGACTCCCCGTGTGTGGAACTTTCCTGACGCGGGACTATCGCCAGGCATACCTACTAAAATTCCACCTCTTATAGGGTCGCGAAAATCTCCCCGGTATCCGCTTTCGCATTTCTTCGGAGGATCGCTTGTCTTAAGCTATGCTAGTCGTCAACTAGTCTTGTAAGCAACCGTCATTGTTTTTCGCGCGTAGAACCGTCTCCACGTACGCTGTTATCTCGCCCCAATTCTGCTTGCTGCCAAGCATCGTTTCGACTACAGTCTCGGGCGTGAACCCCCCTGTCCTCAGCTCTAGTACTCTACGCTTTTCAGCCCAGTGGGGGCAGTCAAAAAACGTGTGTCTCACGTCGTCCCGTTCGTTACCGCAGTACTTACACCCCGGTGTTGCCACCATGTTCATCGCGAACAGGTAGCTCCTAAAGTATTCGTGACCGGAGAAAAATTGGGTAAGGTAAAAGTTGACCTCCCCCATTTCCTGCCCACCCACGGACGTACATTTTTTATAAGGGTCCTAGTCCATCTAGCCTTTGGATAATCGGTCCACCTAGTCTGCCAATTTCGTATTGTTATTTCTCTTTCTTCCACGGTAATCGAGATGCTACTCGACGGTAAGCGAGCCTCGTAGATCCGCTTGCGTTCGATCGCAAGAAGATCCACGGGGATTACTTCCGCGATTACCGTCCGGTAGGAGCATGCTATTCTAAGGGCCTCCCTTCGCTGTACCGCCATAATCTTTTTCCGATACTTATTCATAGTCGTAGCGTCGGCCCACACCTCTGCTTCATATAACAGAATAAAGTTAGTGGTCGCCATGAGTAGCCGCCTAACTGTTGGCCTAGGCCCACGGAAGTTAGCCATGAGTCGGCTAAGTTGCGCTATCCTAGTCGTGGCATTTTTACAGACGCGATCTAGGTGTTCCCTGTAGTTCAGCTGTGTATCTATAGTTATTCCTAGATAGTTGGCTGATGGTTTCGTCGTTATAGTCTCGCCGCCAACCTTCATAGGTATGATGGTCGGTATACGCTTTCCTGTCAATAGGACCATTTCGGTCTTATCAAGCGCTAAAGTCAATCCATGGTTCGCCATCCACCATAGCACTCTGCTCATGATCGCGTTTAACTTCGCTTGCGCAATGCCCACATTCCGTGCTGTTATAACAGCGGTCACATCGTCTGCGTATCCAACGAGCATTACGTCCCCCGGCATTTCGAGTTTTAGAAGCCCACCGTACAAGATACCCCAGAAGTCTGGAACCAAAATCGAACCCTGCGCTACTCCTGCAGTTATAGGTCTTCTTCTATGCCCTTCTTTTGTTTCATACTCGATAAGCCGGTCCCTCAGATAATCTTCTGTAAGATGCATAATGTATCGCGGCATACTGAATGATTCTAAGGCAGCAAGTATGACGGTCCATCTTGCCGAGTTGAACGCGTTTTTTACGTCTAACGTAACTAGAATCACAATGTCTCTAGTCGCGTGTCTAACTTCTTCTACTTTCTTTACCGTGTCTGTTACCTTTCTAACGGTCCCTATGGTGGATCGCCCTTTTCTAAAGCCATACTGTTTATCGGAAAGGTCTCCCGCTTCGCGTACGACCCTTAGTATTAGCGGTTTAACCAGTGCTTCTCCCGTATTTCCCATTGTGTTTAAAAGACTAAGTGACCTATAAGAAGTGTCCGTATTCGCTTCTTTTATCGGTTTTTCAATCAGTACAAGTCTCGCTCTTTTCCACCGCGAGCTAAAAACTCCCTGCACCAGGCACTGGTTGTACATCTCCAAGAGCAGCTCAGGCTGTTGCGACGCGACGATCCTGATCATTTTCGCAGGGATGCTATTCAGTCCCGGTGCCCTACCACTCTTAAGGGACGAAGTTGCCGCGATGAGTTCGCCTTCTGTAAAAAGAGGTATCTCGTCTGCCGGTATTTCCGCAGCTTCTGTCCGGGGTCTGATAAGGTGTGTGGGATCCCATCGATTAATTTTTCATCGTTTCAGCTTTCATAGGTTCCGTGCGTTTTATTTCGCCCATCTTTCGTGTAACGATTGCGTATCCATCACCGAATAGTGTGCATCGTCCTGTCCTCAGGCGTCTTGGCGACTTTGCAAAGAAAACACTTTATCTGTTAGGTCGGCACGTTGCATGCCGCCGCTCTATATCCACCAGCACCACACTTTCAACAGCTATCTTTCCTTTTTTGAGCAGGGCGGCGGCCTTGGTCTAGTCTAATTCAACGACTGCTATCCTCTGCTCTCTCGTGTTTGGCTCGAACAGATGAATTTTAACATCCTCTTCGCCACAGTCTGTCACTGCCGCGATAGCACTGTTAACCTCTTCCTTCGTCGTAAGTCCATCGATGTCCCTGATTTCTATATTTATTTTTGTGTCATTACAGGCAAGCCAAGCAGGAAACGTTGTGATTTCTTATGCGTATCCTCTAATTCTTGTATCAACAGGTAAATATAACTCTTTCTTTAAATATAATTATAATATCAATAATAGTTTAATATTTCTATGCTCTTATTTTAAGAAAAACAGGACGAAGAAAACGGTGATGAGGGCAGAAACGTCACAAAAAATATGTATCATCTGATTATCGAGTATGTTTATCAAGTGGCGCGGTAGCGCCACGGAGGCGACTTTGAGAAACAGGCAAAGCTTTGGCGCCTGCGACACTATTCACTTCTATATTTGTATCCGAGATTGTACTTTTAAGAAAAACGATACTTTCCATAATTGTTTCTAAGTGATTTTTATATATTATCACATGTGTTTTTTCTCCAGTGTGAAAGGACGGTGAAGTTATCCGCCTCCAGTGTGAAAGGGCGGTGAGGTTAGCTGCGCATCAAAAATGATAGGGAGTTGCTTTTCCACCTTTTTTTACATATCCTCATATTCCTCATATCATTGCGGTGTTACATACAAAAAAATATTACTGCGGCGTCGTATTAAATTAAAAGTTTATATTATTGTATTATTAACTTGCCATGCCCGTTTCATTTTGTTTTCTGGTAAACTAAAATTTTCTTTTTATTTATTAGAACGTGATATAAACACTATAAGTACAATAAAAAGGGCATAACAAGTTACGTAGTAAGTATCTTGAGAGTGGTTCCTAATGGATCATCGTATAACTTAACTTTAAGTTAAGTAAGCCTTTGATTGATCAAAACAATTTTTTTGCTTTATTATGATTAAATATAATAAACTTGACTTTGTTTGATTGATCCCAGTTTTTTTATATGTAATTTTGTTGCGGAAAATATCAAACTCGCCTAACCTTTTACTTTTTTAAAAATCAATTTTTTAGATATCGATACAGTCGATAATATAAAGGATGCAGTGAAATTTCTTATCACGGCATATTTTATTTTTAATAAAACGTGGCCTAAAGAATAAGCTGCTTTCTACAGTTTGTGCAGATGAGGTGGCTTAAGATTTACCTAGTTGATACGACACGAGCAAAAAGTAAAGTCGTAACAGACAAAGTATACGTCTTTTTTCGAAAACTAGCAGTGGTCAACAGTAATGAAGTACTTTAACGGATTGTTACAAAAATCAAAACTTGTTATAGGTAATAAAAATATTGAGAAGCTTAGGGTTTAGTTAATTCATTAAACTCGTTTCTAGATTAACTCAGAAAATTAGCGACTACGAGGATCGGTCTGAAAGCGATACGCGATTTCAAGGCGTTTGTCCGACCTGCGAGCATGGACTTTACTCGCGAAAAAAATGCATCTATCGCTCAAACGGCGTTTTATAAATTTTCGGAAAGTGTTGCACGCCTTTTTATTTTGAAAGCAGCTTTGATAGCTTCATGCGTTTCGCTTGATTGCTTCCTGAACAGCGCTGTTTGGAAACAGCATAAACTGCAAAAAAAAAAAAATCGTTAAAATAACAGAGTACTTGATGCTCTTATATTTGCTAAGACTACTAGTCAAATAGGCGTTGTTGGCTTTTGACTCTACAGTCGTGGGTCACGGATATAAAGAATAGAGAAAATATCTCTATCGTCACAGAGACTTTCTATCTCCCTACGTAGGTGCCTGCCTTAAGTTTTCTAAACTCGAATTTCAGCAGAACCTTGGTGGTGCTCTATAGGCTCCGTACTAATAGCAGCGGGTCTCAGAGCCTTTCTAGCTCCCTATAAATGTATCTGTACGAGTAATCTTGGCTCGGTTTCTAGCAGAACGTTACAGGTGCTCTATAAGCTCCGGACAAGCATTGGGCGATGTGGCATTTTGCTATGTGGCTTTCATAGGCTCAACACATTAGCTTAGCTTAAGGTACACAGCTTTTGACTATGCATAAGAGCTTTGCACTTAACTGCTTGCCGAGAATCACGTGCCACTGTTCAAGAACTGCCTCTAAAACGGCCTTATTTTCTACCGTCACAGTTGTGTTGGCTCGGTTAGACTGCTCGTTGTAGTACTTAGCTAACGATTATAATCGGATTGGAAAAATAAATAAAAGGAAAAATTTCATTATTCATCCGACACATACCATTTTCGTCTTGAAGCAACTAATTGATATTTACAACCGAGAATCAAGCGAGTGCGAGTGCAGCTTCAAAACTGACATCACTGCTAGCTTTAATGTGGGAGCCACAGCCAAAGTTAATTTTTGGCTTATTTTTGCGCTATGAACGCTGCAAACAATATGTTAATATTTTCTCTTTACAGTTGTCTGAAGCCAAACAGGGTCCTGCCTGGCGATATATTTGTCAAAACCCCAGAATTTGCGGATTGCTGCGAATTTCTGATTGCTTGTGATTCTCCTATAGTATGACGTACTTGAATGTTTATTGAAGATAGATAACTCGTAAGAGGTTGCTACAGTACAATTCGATTCGCCACTTATGCTCGCCGTTGCTGCTTAAAAAAATTGACGATAGAATTCGTTCGCCTTGACTTTCACAATAATCTGAAAAATTTGCTAAGCTCTATCTAAATTCGGCATTGGTTTAGACAACGTCGCCACGGTCTCTCGATTTTGACTTTATTAAATTATTCATTGTAGAGAATTAACTATCTATTTTTCTGTTACGTTAATGTAGAAGCAACAGTTTAATCGAGATCAAAGCAAACACCTTTTCACATCTATTCATTCATTATTAAGTTAAATTTCTTAAAAGAATTTAATACTTATAAGAGATAAACACTAAAAATGTTTGGATGAGATAAATATGTTCTCTTAAAATATTTTGTTCCTAAGGCCAATATATTATCTATTGACACTTTCTAATAAATAGTAATAAAATATTTAGAAAAAACAACCTGTGATTTTATTTTTCAAAGTATTATGTAAGCAAAAAAATTTGTAAAAGCTTTGTGTGATGCAACGCAATTGGAAAAGAATGGTTTTCCTAGATATCGTTGTCGTAATAATGAAAATAAAAACTATGTCTATAACAAAAGACTTTATGGTAAACCTGTAAAGGTTGATAATAGAATGGTTGTTACCTATAATCCAACTTTTCTTAGAAAATATAACTGCCATATTAATGTTCAATATTGTGCATCTATTATAAGCATAAAATATTTATACAAATATTTACACAATGGACATGATCGTGCTTTTATTAAAGTGAGTAAAAATGATGAAGATATAGCAATATACGATAAAATAACAGAATACATGGATTGTAGATACGTAGAGTCAATGGAGGCTGCATGGCATATTGAAGAATCACCAATTTGTGCTCGTTTTCATAGTGTAGTTAAATTAGCTATTCATTTACAGAATCAACAAGAAATAATTTTGGATGGAAACAACATTGATATAGATTCTCTCAATCACGAGGCAACTTTAATAGCATGATTTAAACTAAATAAAATTGATGATTATGCCAGAAATTTTTTGGATTGTGATATACCAGAACCTAATGTTTTTACGGAAAAGAAGTGGATTAGACGTAAAAACTATTCAGATACTTTAGGAAGATTAATCTGTGTGATTCCTAACAAACAAGAGTTATTTCACTTAAAATTAATATTACACAGAGTTAAAGAGGCAAGATGATTTAAAAAACTTTGAAAATAAAACGTATTCAACATTTACTGAAACAGCAATAGCCATAAGATTAATTGAAAACGATGAAGAAATTTTTCATATATTTGATGAGGCATGTACAATTATGTTACCAAAACAATTGCGTTTATTTTTTGCTTTCTTTTTAATCGTAAACAAATTACCATTAGCACAAACTGTAAGGGAATAATACAAAAATTTTTTTTGTGAAGACTTTAGTAACTTGAATTTATTTGCCTGGCATAAAAATTGTAATGTTTTTTTGTTGTTATAGTAAGTCTAATAAAAACTAAAAGTTTTATAGCATAGCTTGCTATTCTTTCTTACCTACGCTTTACTTTTTAAAAATGACTTTACTTTTTCTTAATATTATTCATCATCTTACATGGTTTGTCGGCACATAGAAAATTCATTAATTTATATCCATTTCTTAGTTTTATTCGCAAAACTTACGAAGTAAAATACTCTCTTTCTCTCTGTTTTTCTTTCTCCCCCCCCCCCCCTCTCTCATCACATCACATTCCATTGCACATTCCATCTCACACACATCTATCACCCAAACTAAATTAAAAACACTATATACAGCAATTACTAAAATGTAAATATTGTACAATATAATGTACAGAAAAATAAAATAAATAAATCTAAAAAAATCTCTCTCTCTCTCTCTCTCTTTTCGTTACTCCCTCTCTAATTAGATTACCCCCTTGATAAATACGCGGTGATTTCGTGCAGTGAAGCGAGTCCTACACTGAGAAATTCTTCGGGCAGCTGCTGTCCCGGCCCGAGTGAATGTTGCACTAAACACATTAGCTAGTCTCTTCGAAAATTTCGTGCAGCAGTGCCCCCGTTTAAAGCATTTTCCTCCCATGTGGCGCTGCTGTCGCATCGAAATCGCGAAATTTCGGCGAAATAACAGCTCGCAGGACAGTAGCGCTCCTAATATTGGGAGAGCTGCCGCGGGGCTGTCTATACTATTTTACTTATTCTTATATCGTAATCTATTTATCCTCGATTACAACAAAACGAAATAAAAACATGAATTTGTTTTAAAATGTTCATATGAGACAGATAGATGATTTAGATTTAACATTTCGTATCTGATAAACATCCTAAATGAAATAATTTTTTTATTCTAAAAGATATATTTAAGTTTATCAACATTTACAGATTCCTGAACCAGAAGCATCAATACAAGATATTGCTATAAATAGTGACGGAACACATATGGCTGCTGTTAATAACAAAGGTCATTGCTTTATTTGGTCACTTAATGGTGGTATTGGAGATGAACCAACTAAACTAAGTCCTCGCCATAAACTTAATGCACACAAAGGATATACATTAAAATGCAAATTTAGTCCAGACTCCACGTAAGAAAAAAACATTTCAGTAATCGTAAACTTCACAATACATTATTATGCATATCAATAATTGTTATTGCACCAATGCTTAATCTGTCGCATATTTATGTAAATTCTATAAACCTTATATTTCTTGTAGAATAATTCCATATTTCCAGATTGACCGTTTCGTTTAATTTTTATAACAAAAAAGGTGATTTAAAAAAAAATCATATCTCTAAAACTAAATGGTCAAACGTTTTAAAAAAATTCATGACAATAAAAAACGACGATATCTACTTGCTGTAAACATTTTAAGCCATTTTGGCTACTAGTTTTTGAGCTAAAAATTGAAAACTAAAAAAAATGGGTTTTCTATGTCGTGCGATTACGGGAGTAAAAAGGCTTTAATTAAGTTGAAATTTCGGGAAAAGATCTTTTGATTACCTTGGATAGGTTCCTTTTATATAGGATAGGTACAGCTTATAAAACTGTTTGGTTTAAAAGATAAACTTGTTTATAGAGAAAAATCTTCCTCTATGTTGACTTCATCCTTCGGTGGTTTTCAACAAAGATTTTGGTAGCTTCTATCGATCTACCCGAGATTTGATTTTTTTACTTCTTCTGCTTCACGCTTCACCTGCCTAGGGTAAACCAATAGTTTCGAAGATATTAAGATTCAAATTCTTTGTCTCTCTCATATATATTTACTAAAGTAGAAAGTGTGATTATTGTTTTGTGTTTGTTCAGAGATTACATTTCTTTTATTTTGTGTGTTCACTGACAAGTATATACACATTTCTTTTTGACTGTCCTGCATACGTTGCGGAGCAGTCATTACATTTAAGTTAATATACAACATTGTTTTCGAGATTTTTGTCTTTTTCGTCTTTAACTTTGAGGGGATGTCGTCGCTAAAGCTTCGCAAATCCGTTACGGGGTATTTTGTTTTATTTATTTATTTACCCAGTAATATTTACAGATTATTAGTATTCTAACTAATACTCGAAAACCCGCAAAGGTAAACAGTGTTACCTGATCGCAGGACTGGGATATACATATAGAATATAAAATACATCACTTTCGTTTTAAACTTTTGACAATGTAACAGTTAAGCTATTATATGCTTGTGAGATCATTTTGTATAATAATATAATCTGAATAATTATTTGATAATGTATATTCTATATAGAGCATCCTAATCCAACTTCTAACAGTTATTTTTAATCCAGTTTTTGATCATTTTGGTTTGCACATATTTTTCTATATTTATGGCATTTAAATCATTTGGTAGCGCATTGAAAACTACTATGGCTTTTTTAAAACTGTTCTTATTAATAATTTTTTTCCTGTTTCTGGGTATAATAATACTTTTGTTTCTGGTCACACTGCCCGATAATAAATTGCATTTTAAGGTCATCATAGTGTAGTCTCAATGCTTCAAAACAAGAAAGTTGTTCAATATTTATGGGATTGTTTTGAACTACAAAGTTGTTTTTATTAACTATTTTTAGTTTTTTGTAAGTTTTGTAGTATATCTAAGTTATTTCGATACACTCCTCCCGAAGCTATGATTCCATAACTTATTATGCTATGAAAGTAAGCATAATAAATCATGCGCAGAGTTTCAACTGTCATTGATTTTGCTATTTTATAAAGTACTAGCAGGGTCACCTCGCTTCTAACGTTGCTCGGTTGATTAGGTATATATATTTATAGCACTGAAGAAAATAAAAAAGTAATAAGATTATCAAATGGCGCGGTAGCGCCCCAATGGCAAGTATACGTTTTTTATACACTGTGCTATCGGGGAGCAGCGTGACCCTATTTTACTTCCAATTTGCTTTTTAATAATAACTACAAAATATTAAAAGGTTACGCTATTAAAAATTACAATGAATTTTCAATAACAAAATTTGATGCCATGTTCGATTTCAAATTTGATGAATCTGCAATTATGAAAAATGATTTAGGTTTCAATAGAGAAAACGTCAATCAGACGATATCACTTATCACAACACTGATAAGCGACGGCAATACGAGTCTAGACGGCAGCTTGCCGTCCGGTGATGAGAGAGACAGCACAGCAGCGGTCAAGGCTCCGCTGGCCGATAATAATTTTAAGCGCTTTGTTGTAGCCAGGGCCAGGCCTACTCGCGAAAAACCCCCTTGGGCAATTTCCGAAGGTCAGGAGCCTCCCTCTTTTGTGCAGCTGCAGGCTTACAATGAGCACCCTTGTCGTTTTAAGGAAAATTTGGTGTACCGAACCTCGGCTAATGGATTTATATGAACCGAGATACAGGAGGCGTTGACTGAACGGTGCGCGACGTGCCAGAGCAACTAATTAATTCGAGTTAAGACGCGACTTTCGCTGCTTATTAGCAACACGCCATCGTCGCCCTTCGCCCAAATCGCGTTAGATTTCTACCTCCCGTTAGAGCGTACGAAACGAGATAACGAATACATTCTATCGGTTCAAGACATGCTGACAAACTATGCTATCTTAACACCAATGAAGCGCGCGAAAGCGGATGAGGTCGCTCGGGCGTTAACCGAAAAAATAATTTGTGTTTTCAGGCCTCCGGCCGCGATTGTAACTGATCAAGGCACGCATTTCCAGAACCGTGTGCTCGAGGAGCTATCTAAGATTTTCGGCATAACCAAGTTCTGCACCACGGCCTATCATCCGCAGGCGAACGGGTCGATCGAACGTATGCATCATACCCTCACGGAGTATCTGAGGAAGTAGGTGAAAAAAGTTGATAGATGGGACGAATGGACGGCCGTCTGCCAACACGCGTACAATTGTACTGAGCATGAGAGAACGCGTTATTTACGTCACGAGCTTTTATTCGGTATTAAGCCCAGAACTCTGTTGAGCTTTCCCTGAAATAACGGTGACCTAACATATAACGATTACATCGCTGATATGACAAATAATTTAACGGCTTTGCAAACCGCGGCCGCGATAAACTTGGTACAGTCCAAGTACCGGTCAAAGCATTACTATGACTGGAAATTAAATTCAAAGCACTTTTGGAAAGGCGAAATCGTCTTTATATTGAAAGAACCGAAGGTGGAAAAATTCGCCAAGGAGTACTGTGGCCCTTTCGAAATAATCGCGATCAATCGCAAAACTGATAACGTCACCTTGCGGAACGACAAGGTAACAAGAACGGTCCACTTGAATAAAATTGAACGGCCCAGTGAGCTGGCCAGAGAAGCCGCGAGTTCTGAAGCGGACCCCGTGGAGTAATACGTCTTTATTTACTGTTTTTTTTTTTGCTTGGACTACGTCGCATATATATATATATATATATAGTTCATATTTTATACTTCTATATTTATGTTGTGTTGCATTATAAAACGAATTGCAGTTCATCAAAAATTAGCATTTTGTGAGGGCCCCACTTAATGGGTAACCAGCTTTCGTCTAATCGCTAGGCAAGCTGTAATAAATCAATAATTCCTAAAAAGTCTACAAGTAGACAAGAGTTAGGTAAGAGTAAGATACAGGAAAAGAGCATCCACCTAGGGATAGGTAAATCTTACGACATGCCAAGACCGTGCGATAAAAATTACCCCACTTGATTAGAAGAACAAGAACATGCGACAAGAGTCGGCCCTCAAGAGAGAAAAACCAAGAAGCACTCAAATTTAGAACTTGATGAAAGAGCTGTCATTGATCGTGTTTGGCCAGCCAAGGAGAAGCAGCTTACGTTCCAGCTTAAATACTCACCTGATTCCATCACCAGAAGTAAGGTGATTCTTATGATTCAGAAGCAGAACAAGATGTTCCTGACAGGGATTGAGTTGCTGGTGGAGGGCTTGATCTCTCCTGTCTTTAGATCTCAACCTTTCCTTCTGGTCCAGAACTCGCCCTCGAAAACTTTGAAGGTCACCTAAAGCAGCCAGGAACAACCTGGGACTGTAGAGAAGGCCCAGGTGAAGGAAACTGTTGCTTCGGCCAAAGAGACCGAGTCCGCGACAGATAAATCGATCAAGGAAAAAATCAAAATTAAACACGTGCAAGAATGGACCAAGGCAGCCTCGACACCGTTCAGCAGGTTCTGTCAATTAAAGCGCACTGAACTCATTGATATAAATATTGACATGAGTATTCTCGAAAAGACTTCCGGCGGCAGTAGGCGTCAGTCCATCGAAGATGGCGAGCTCTCGCCCTATTCCGACGACGAATTTTAGGAATAATACGAGTCAACAACACATGATACACCTGTGGAGATTCCGATGTTTGTAATCAAATGTAATCAACAAGTTAGTGGAAAGCAAGGTGAAGGTCTTGCTTTTAGAAAGAGATAAAGAGATTTTTCAATAAGAAAAGCTTTATAAATTTATCTGATCAGCTGAGAACTGAATTTAACAGTAAAGATAGTCAATACATAAGAAATTATATACTTATGACAAATTCCAATTTTGAAATGTTCGAAGACTATACCTGAAGTTCAAACTAAGAATCAAAAAACTGTACGTTATCCTAGATGATAGTGAAAGCCTGAGTTTAACGATAAAGTAATTTAAAAAATCTGAAGATAAATTCAAAGTTAGAGATATTATAATAAATAGGATAGACACGATCTACTATAACAAAATTTTGAACTTTACTAAACTAAAAGAAATCCTGAAAAAACCAAGAGAAGTTGAAAGATATGAAACTAGAACAACTAGAGTCTCTGCTAGACGAGATCTATTGACCATTCAATATGTACCTTCAAAATAATCAGCTTCGGATTTCTATGATAGATTCCAAGAGAAAGTCAGAACATTTGAAAACATCTCTGACGCGGGAAAACTCTTAGAAAAGGAACTGATAGATTATTTCCTTTATGCGGTCGCAGATGCAGTCCCAGAGATAACCGCTGCTGACTACCTTGTCATGGTGTGACGTCCTGCGGCGTATTGCATTTAAGCAATATCAGCGGAATCGTTACCAAGCCGAAAACTGACGACTCAGATTAATAAGTAGAACAGCGAGGTTAATGAGTATCCCCTGTATACGCCGAGCGACCAGTTGTAATTATACACTCGATCTGGACTCTTGTACGACGCTCCTATCCGTCGACAAGAGTTATTCGGGCTTAAGTCGCGATCCCGATACCTATAGAACTTTATCTTGAATAAATCGTGAAAGTCAATCAACTACAAGCGCTTTTCTATTGAATATATTCATCCTGTATAAGCCTGACTACAGCACAGCAGCAGAGTTTCCAGCCCAAGCAGTTAAATCCAAGTAAGTAAAAATTCAATAATCAATTATAGGTCGGAATTGTGACTTAACAACGGAAACTAAATCTAAGAAATGTCGTGCGAAAAAATAAAAAACTATTTGTTACAGATAGATTGAATCTACCTGGACCAGAAAGATATCCGCCCAAGCGAGGGCGTTCATACACGCTAATCAAGGCTCTAGACGACTCATATGCTAAGGATGTGGTATGGAAGGCCATACAAAGGCTAACTGCGGCAACGTCAGCTTAAGACAGTGCTATTACTGCCTAAAACTAGGCACACACCTGGCACATAAGTGCAACAAGAAAAGGTTAGACGAGGAGCGTAGACAGGCTGGCTCAACGGGCTATGCTCCGCCTGCTAAAAGAGGAAGATGGATGATCCAAGGAAGCAAGTCAGACTCAACGAGAGGAAGGGGCTACAAGTCCACTGTACCCAGCAGAGAGGCTACTGGTCCTTTTAGCAGAGGTACTATAAGCGGATCCACCCGTGGCAGAGGCCGTGGACGCGGCGAAAAACCAAGAGGTGCAGGCCATCCCAGATCTAAGCCAGAAACAGCTCTTCAGTCGATAGCGGAAGAGTATCAAGGTAATAGTGCGAACAATTGTAACGAAATGTTATTAGAGTTTATAGCAGACTCAGGCGCGACCGAGCATATGAGTAAATCAAAAATTGACTTTGACAACTTCAATCCTGAAGCGATAACTAAGGTAGATTGTGCAAGCAAATAAAGCACATTTAGAACTCACGGTACCGGTTCTACAAAAATCATTACCAGGGATAACAATACTTTTTTATTGAATAACATTTTCTACTCTAAAGATTTGTCATATAATCTGTTGTCTCTGAGAGGTTTTGTGGATCAGGGACTTAAAGTTGACTTTAACAATAAGATCATTGAAATTTAAAATCCGGAATTGGATAAAATTATTGAGACCAGAGTGTACAAAAAATCGTTTTGAAGAATTAAATTAGTTTTAGAAAAAGATGCAACTGCAAACAGCACTCCTAAAATGATGTACAACACTAGAAGCAAAGAGAATTCTAATGTAATAAGAGACTCTGTAGAAGCATACCTGTAACGGTAAAATCTGACATAGACAAGATAAATAAATGTGACGATAAAGAAATGGATTTTTTAGAAACATCGAGAAACAGAAAAACACACAAAGAATAAACTAGTCAAACCCATAAAATAGATTCGATTAAAACTCAAGAGAAAGCTAAGGCAGAAATCTCAGAGGCTATGCTATGGCATATCAGATTAGGACACGTGTCTAAGAAATATTTGCTTGAATTAGCCAAATACAATGGTAAATTAATGAATCTAGACAGCATATATAAAGATAAGTCTATGCAAGATTGTCAAGCCTGTATGCAGGCAAACTGTGTAAAATTTCCATTTAGCAAAAGCCGAGACAGGGCAACGAAACCCTTGCAGATAGTTCATAACGACACTATGGGTCTCATCAGTCCAGTGTCACATCCAGGGAAGTTTAAATTTGTTCTTGTTTTAACTGATGACGCGACTAGAGCTGCTCTATCCTATGCAAAGTAAAACCAAAGTGCCAGAGCACATAAATCGTTTGTCATAAGCATGCGAAATTTGGTAGGAACTGATGAAAAATTCTGCTACCTGAGATGTGATAGAGGTATAGAATTTGTTTGTCAGGCTACTAAAAACGTATTAGATAAGTACGGAGCTGAATTACAACTAGCGTGTCCAGATACACCTTAACACAACGGTGTTGCTGAGAAGTTTAATCGTACGTTGGAAAATAAAGTGAGAGTCATGATGCTCGATTCTGACTTACCACACTTATATTGGGATTTGCAGTTAAAACAGCCGCCTATATTGATAACGGAACACCTCACAAGTCTGTAGACATAAAGTAACCCTTGAATAACATTTTAGCGAAAAATTCTACACGCGTGGGTCAGGTCAAGTGTTTTGGCTGTGCTACGTATGTGAAGATAGCTTGTAACACAGACACAAAATTTTCGCTCCAGGCCAATCTAAAATTTTTGGTTGGATATTTGAGTACAGGATATCAATAGCTGAGTAGAATAAGCTCGTATCGTGGCGGCGACTCCGAGAACGTCGTATCGTGGTGACGTCTTCGGGAACGTTGTATTGTGTTGGCGACTCCAAAAACGTCGTATCGAGACGGCGTCTTCGGAAACGTCGTATCATGGTGGCAACTTCGAGAACGTCGTATCAAGGCGGCGCCTTCGAAAACGTCGTATTCTAGATGCCATTTTATTTTCTTTAATTTTGTAATGGCAGTACTGCGTGATTTTTAAATACGACTTTATAAGGCATAAAACGCGCGTGAAAAATTCTAAAAAAAATCAGAATAACTTAGTCTTCATTGCCTTTGCATATATTATGAAGACTTTTAACACTGCGAATCAAATTCAACTTAATAGACGAATAAAATCATATTATTTTGATGTATGTACACGAATCCCAAGCACATTAGACGATTTAAAATTGAGTACGACGACTACGAGCAATTGAAAATAGGGTGAAAATCGTGTAAAATGAGAAAATTTCAAATAGCTCGCATCTTTTGATAGGGACGGTCATTTTCGACAATTTTTTTTATAATTTCAAGATCTCGGACTAAGCTGTTCAATAATGCCGGAAAAAATAATGTTTGCTCGGACGGGTAATAAATTACCTGGGGCGCAATAAAGGCTATTTTTTGGTAATTACTAATTAGTCCGTAAATTTTTGTTGGCATAATTTGGAGGTGCTACCTATGTTTTTTACATATTGTATGTCCAAACGCATGTGCAAAACTTGGTCAGCTAAAGTCAGGGACTTCAACTCAGGACGAAGTGAGATCTTTATATGCTTGGGATTCGTGTATATACATCAAAATAATATGATTTTATTCGTCCATTAAGTTGAATTTGATTCGCAGTGTTACAAGTGTTATGCTGGATTATTATCTTAATTTCAGCCAATATTGTTTAGATTTAAGTTAAGGATGCAATGGCAAGTCTGCCTTAAATCATAAGAAGCGCTTTGGTGAAAAAGCATACTACGCCATGCGGTGCCAAATCGTCTAAGCGCTGGGTTAGTGTTGTACCTTTATTTAATACTCATTGTTGGAGATTTATTCCAATTTATTCTTATCTGTTACTTTAGCATAACTAATCAAATTTTTATCCATCTCTTTTATATAGAATACATTATTTATCGTTATTTTATTTCTCTTATTGTTTATCATAAAATAAGTTTACCCACTTTAGTGCCTTTTAAAATTCTACCATCTCCGATTTTAATATTAATAGGCTTTTTTAAAATCAGAAAAATATAAGTCATTATTTATCATGTGGTCTGAACATGCACTATCTAAAATCCACTCGATTTTACACCTATCGCAATTATATACTACGGTTTCGCTTTCACCGTCAATTTTCTTTTCTACCTGTGTTAAAAATGTTCCTGTTTCATCTTCTTGATAACCTTCGTTATACGTGTACCTTGGATCGTGTTGACTCGTTCCGTCAGCATGTGGTTGCCAGCCTCTGCCTCGCTGTTGCAGTGCACCTCCCGTCCACTGCATGCCTTCGTTGGCTTCTTTCCACGGATTTGTACACGCTCTCCTTAGATGACCTTTCTTTCCGCAGCCAAAACACTTAAAGTCTTTTCTTTCAGCTTTAAATACATTTTTATTGCCGCAATCGTTCGGGCTTCGTGTTTCCCACATTTTAATTTTATTTTTAAGAAATTCACACGTGCGATCACTTTCTTGCATTGAATCTATTAAGCCAACATAGCTTAATGATTCCGGTAGAGTTTTTAACATGTAGTCTAATTTTTCTCGTTCGGTTACTTTTTCCCCGGCACTTTTCAATTCATTTATCACTATTTCAAACTCTATGAAGAATGCAGACGAATCTTCATAATCTTTCAACTTCATTTGGTCTATCTTGTTTCGTATGCATATTTTCAATGCTGTCAACTCTTTCAAATACATTTTGTCGAATCGACTCATAATTTTTAATGCCATATCCTCTTCTCCAAACAAATTCTAACTGTTTATTTGTTATACTACAATATATGTAGTCCAGTGCCTTGAGATTCTTCTCATTCCACTCAGTCTGGTCTTCAGATTGTAACTTTTCTCTTGTTGCTGGTTGACCGCACTTTTTCCACTTTAAATATAGTAAGATTCTCTTTTTCCAAATATTATAATCTTTACCGTCAAATATATGACATCTTACATTATCAATTTTCGACATTTTTCTGTCTCTCGTAGTTTCACTTTTATTTTCAAAAATATATTTTTTTGATATCCAGATTTTCTTAATCTGTAATTCTAATTTCACTGTATTTATTAAAAGCTTCTTACAATTTTCTTCTTTCACTTTTATTTCACTACCAGCAACACGTAAGTACATAACTTCACTAACATTTCAACCATGGACTGTTACCATGTTAATAAATGAGGGATTTGGTGTAATAAATAATATCACCCATTGTTTCAGTGGACTCTTCGGGTTAGTCGTGTACCTTTATTTAATACTTATTGTTGGAGATTACACTTATATCGTCGAATACGCACAACGTGTGCTCGGGCTCTCTATATAGCTATCTTACGATCTCGGCGGTCGAGCTGCTTCTCCTACTCTATACTCACTCTTTCACACTATACCTATTGTTACCGCTACCGCGCACTAATCTATCCTGCTTGCAATAGTCGCGCACGCATGCCTGTTCGTATACTCTCTATAGTGTGTACGGATAGTAGCATATAAATTACTCATATCTCAATAATTCCAAGTAAACGAGTGGTTCTTTTGGGCTAATATTTTAGGAGGACACTTTGTACACTCATAGTTCTGGTATGAATGTAGGATTTTAATTTAAATGAGTTGAAAATGTTTGGAGTTGAAAATACTAGATTTTTTCCGCTTATTATGCCACATTTTTGTGTATAAAAAATGTTCTAAACATTAAGATCAAAATTCCTTCATCCATACCAAAACTACAAGTGTTCAAATTGTGCTGCTAAAATATTAGCCCAACAAAACCACTTGTTCACTTGAAATCGTACGGACAGTGAAAAAATTCACAAAACATTGCACCGAGTGCAACAATGGGTAAGTCGGGGTAATTCATGTTTTAGCATGGTACTTATAAAGGTTTTATTACCAAGTATTACTAAAAAAAATATCAAATTATTTACTTTAGTTTTGTAATTTTCCCTTGTTTTTTTTTTCACGGTTTAAAAGCGTTGTGTCCCCCGTAATGAGCAGAGAAAAGCTTTTCTACAAAGAGCAGGTAATAAGCTAGTGGGGCATATATGCGAGTGCACATCAAACGTGTTAGTTCAAAACGTACCTCTTGATAAGGAGCATAAAAATAAAACTGCGCCAAACATACTAACAATCCACGCAGACTTGCTAAACTCTGTGTAAGCTTACCTAAGAAAAAATCATCATGCAGCGAAGCTATGTTTTAGTAAAAAATATGCCATATAATCCTGTAGATATTGTATTGATGGATGCTTTACCGAAAGTTTTGATCGAGGAAAATAAAGTAATAGTTGACATTTTAAGCGGAGATGCATCTTTAATTCACCCTGAAATTTATTTATTTAAGATTTAGGCCGATTGGCAAACGAATGAAACAGTTTAGTCTGCATGAAGAATCACTTTGAAATCACGGTTGAGCATGGAGGTTACGTAAGAATCAATAGACTCTATACCTGTTCGGGCTTGCAACATGAGCTATGTCTATCCAAAAAATTAGAAAAAATTTTGGGTTCTGAGCCGACAAGTCTTGTCTTTGAGAACACCTTCTTGATTAAAGCCAAAAGACCAGCTCATCTCTCTAACGCCTTACTGTCAATGCTTATGATCGATAGCAATATTTGTGAACCATACGTCATAGGAGATGTTCAATCACGAATGTTAAGATTTGTATCCGTACATGCAGATAATGACGTTTGTGGCAGCAGAAGATTCAAAAGTTTTCCCCCGCCTATGTACCTACGATTGTTATTGAACTCATTTCAGACCATTGAAATTGATACAAGGAACCAATGTGATCAACCAATACCATTAGATTACGGGACCTTGACCGTAACACTACATTAAACAAAAATTATTGATTGAAAAAAAAACAGTAAAAAAATGGAAAGAGTGTACATGAGTTCTTCATATGAGAGTGGTCACGGAGGTATTGTTTTTTTTAGCTGGTATATTTCGACAAATGCTTCCATTTTTGACGCGTAGTGCCAAAGCTGTTGGAAAGGAGGCGTTGCGATCGGTAATGAAAATTGTGTCTGACGTAACATTGAAAAACACACCTGTTAAGGTTACACAACAGTGTTAGAAAATGTGGTGAAATCCTTAAGAGAAAAACTGAAGAAAAATTGGATAAGCTGATGGAGGGTTCTGGATATAAATGAGCACTCCACGGTCACTTGCTTTAGTTGCAATTGCTTAGTGATCCTGGCACTATCGTAAAGCGTAGAAAGTCCAAGAAAAAGACCAAGAAAGGTAGTGGTAAAAAAACCTACAAAAACTTGAAGAGGTAAATCAAGTGGTATTAGGAAGAGTGAGAAAAAAACAACCAAATACAAAGAAGAAAAGAACAGCTAGAGACATTTTTGATAACAATTAAAAGAAAGAAGATGAACGCACATACCTTTTCCTGTGAGTGTTTAAAATCTGAGCTGCTTTTGTTTGAAATTCCTCCTACTCAAACTACGATCGAAGGTTCACATTGGATGACATATAAGCAATATAAGATGACAATATCATCGTTGACTGATGACTCACCGAGTTTGTACTACCAGGGAATAATAAAAAATATATCGACCTTACTCACACAATATTGAGTCTCCGGGTAATGTGTCTTTCAATCAAAAACCAGTATCACCATCGACTAATGCGTATGCCCACAGAGCGTACATCAAAACCTTACTCAACTATGGACCTGCTGCTAAATCTTCACACTGGATGAGTGTCTTGTGGTGTGACGACAAAAGTGGACAGATGAGCAAATGCAGCATAGGTAATAACACAGGACTAGTAGAACGTCGAAAATTTTTATTAGCAACACAGACAGTTAACTTAAAAGTCCACCTTCATTGCGATGTATTCAACATCGAAAAACTGTTTTTGAACGGTGTTGAGGTAAGGTGCGACTTGTAAGATCTAGTTTTTGTCTTATGGACGTTTTATGAACTTTCTCCGTTCAACTAGAAGAAGCAAATTTATTGGTCAGACGCGTTAGAGTTAATCCAAGTATATTGTTGGCTCATGCTCAAGCGCTTTCAAAGACAACTGCTAAATATCCTTTTACACTGGTAGAGGTTAAAGCTATAACGATGAACAGTGGAATTCGTGGAAAAAGTTTGGATAATATTATATTAGCTTTTAATGGCGATAAAGAACCATTTTAACTTTTTTCACTTCAATATAAATTTTGTATTTCTATACGTTGGCGATATGCAGTAAGATACCTTTAAAGCTTTAACAACCAAATTTAAAAAAAATTTACGTTGATGCGTATCATACACTATTTTCCGGAATAGGTATACGCTTTCTCAACGAAGGTAACCAAATATCGCGAGAATTATAACCAAACGTTTACTGCTTATTTGCCTTTGATTTGACTCCTGATTTTTCAGCTATCGATAACTTTCATTGAAATTTGATTAAACATGGCAGTGTTCGTTTGGACGTACGATTCGATGATCCATGAACCGATATGGTCAATTGTATTGTTTACGCAGAGTACGATAACATCTTAGAAATAGATGCATCGCGTCAAGCAATCATTGACTTTAGTGGTTGAAATTTTCGCGTACAGATGTCACCGTTATCTTAAATTATTTATATAGTCCTGTAACATATCTTGTGAGTCAGTTGTGCATTAAGTTTTGATCGTTATTAAAAACTATAAAAAATAAAATGGACGTCATTGTAGATATTCAGTTCGTCAAAGGTGCGCAATTCTCTAATGTACCAAAACAAGTAGCAATAGTTAGTTTCCTTCAAAATTGTATCCTCCTCTATATCTATAGCTATACACACCCAGTCATGTGCCCGCGCGAACGCCTCTCGCCACTCGACTCTCTGGCCTGGCAGTCACAGATCGGTCCTTTAGCCTCTCCGCACTGAAAGTGACCTTAATAATCCGTGGAGTAAACTCCCTACTGAGGTCGTGGCAGTCTAAGAATGATTATAAAACCACTCCTAACCGCATTGGCCTGAAGCCACGAATCACCTTGTCGATTCGCGCATATGAGAACAAAATGACAGAGAAACGTTCGCTAAAACTACTAATAGATAGAATATATTATCGATAAAGAATAAATACGCCGCACTTGCTATTACCCCTAGTAGCCCACAAAAATGTGGCATAATAAGCGGAAAAAATCTAGTATTTTCAACACCAAACATTTTCAACTCATTTAAATTAAAATCCCTACATTCATACCAGAACTATGAGTGTACAAAGTGTCCTCCTAAAATATTAGCCCAAAAGAACCACTCGTTTACTTGGAATTGTTGAGATATGAGTTATTTATATGCTACTATCCGTACACACTATAGAGAGTATACGAACAGGCATGCGTGCGCGACTATTGCAAGCAGGATAGATTAGTGCGCGGTAGCGGTAACAATAGGTATAGTGTGAAAGAGTGAGTATAGAGTAGGAGAAGCAGCTCGACCGCCGAGATCGTAAGATGGCTATATAGAGAGCCCGAGCACACGTTGTGCGTATTCGACGATATAAGTGTAATTTCCAACAATAAGTATTAAATAAAGGTAGACAACTAACCCGAAGAGTCCACTGAAACAATGAAAACGGGTAGTTGCACCGTTGATCGCTATACGCGATTTAAATGAAGATATTCGACAAGCAAACGAACAGTTGACCAAAACGAAGCACAGATTGGACGATTTCGAAGGCAAAGTGAATTTGAAAGTGCTTTATGAGCGTCTCAAAAGCTTTACGAAATGTGTACGGAATATTTATGTGCGAGGAAATGACAGGTATTATACGATGTAACCGCTCAAAAAATTGTTAATTTGGTAAACGATACTGGTTGTCCAAATTTTGATCGACTAACGTCGGATGTGTATTGTATCCACCACGTCGTTAAACCTTTCTACAAAAATATAGGTGTGCATTGAATAATTCTCATTAGTTGATAAATTGGTTATGCCTGCAAAATCACTGGTATTTACACCCAGTGGATCAAATTGGTAATGCAAGATGCGACAGAATTTCGTTGGGAACGGTGGTTGCATAGTCAAATGTTTACAGAGCTGCGGTTCTAATATGTCTTTGGTGTAATACAATCCGCTGTCAGCAATTTTCTTTCGAGTAACGTAATCTGATACGCGTGGCGTGATGATGATCATTGTATTTACGAAACGTCTGTACTTTCCACTTCCATCGTGCATTGAATGTGAGTATATCAAGATCCGCCTCGTGTCCTCTGCAGTACATGTGATCAAGAGTAGACAAAAGTTGTACAGATTACATTCACAAAAAAAGTCTTAGTTTCGATAAAATTGATCAACAAAAAGGACCATCGATCATTTATTATCCACACCAGTTTTTTGTACATTCTACGCTCTAAACGAGTCTTATTCTAAGAAGGTTATCATTGGTCTACCATTTAATGTACTTTTATAGAAAAATATCGACTGTAACATTCGCTAACCCCCCGCGCAGCGTTTCTTAAAACTTGGCTGGAATTATCCATCTATATTCACTTTTTACTGTACATGAATTGGTCCTTACATGCTAATGAGAGAGGGACTGTCTCTTATAGTTCAAGAACCTTATGCTTACAGTATACCGAGTACTAGGAATATAAGACAGCAAATGAAAATGACTGTATATCTTTATAAAAGAAAAATCATAGAAAACATACAAATGTCTAATCTATTTTTATTGACGTCAAGTAATTAAAAAAAGTGTCGCATAAACAAAAATTTAAAAAATGACCAATAAATTTTTATTATAACTATTTTGCTAAAACGTAATGTTTAGAGAATTATATTATAATAAAAATTTAATTAAAATATTTAAGATTCCATACTATAAATCAATAGGTTAATAAGCAAATTCAGAGTATATGTAGTGTTCCCTGATGGCATAGTGTATGTATACATACGTATACTTTATATTTACCCTACTTATACTTGCCATCAAGACGCTACTGTATTTTTTAACATTAATAAAATATATGAAAAATTTATTAGAAAATATAGGAATGCATATACTTTAGAAATTCACTAATCAACATTTATTACATAGAATACTTTTATTTTCAGGCTTCTTGTAACAACTTCTTCTGATGAAACTGCGAAGATATGGAAAACAGCAGACTTTTCTGAGGTTCAAACATTATGTCATGATGTAAAAAGATGGGTGTGGGACGTCGCATTTACTGCAGATTCACAGTTTATATTTACAGGTATTTTTAAGTATAAAGTTGTACAGTATTATTGCACATTCATAGCTACATTACGCTGGTTTTTATCCATTAACCTATTTCATTCATTACCCTACAGCAGATTTTGAGCAGCACAGTTAGAATACGTTGGCGACTGTACAACAGCATCCGATAAGATAATAAATCTTTGCAAGATTTATATGTTAAGGGGATGTCGTCGCAAATAGCTTTAGCTTCGCAAATCCGCCACGGGGTATTTTGTATTTCCAAACTTTAAGAAAAACAAAAAGTCCGATCAAAATTTCCTTCAGTAAAACGATTTATTAAACTTAACACTACCACGTTACAGACTTGGTTTTTCATTACAAGCTGTATTTAAAAAGTTACATGTAATAGAAGAACACTGTTTTTAGCGACGAGTTGGGGCCGGAAAAAGCTTGGAAATTTAAAATATTTACAATAAATTCTTACCTTTGAAATCCTTGGTGTAAGTTGTTTAGTCAAAAAATCTAAAATTAAACCCAAAGAGCCTAAAGAATGATCTAATTGTTAAATACGAAAAATGTGAAGAAAAGGTAAATGAAATGTGGGTTGTTTGTTTTATTCCAAAGGGTGCTCTGGTCTGTTTATTCAAATTTAGTTGAATTTGAAATCTTGTACACTTGGATGACAACGGGCAACTAATTCTGATGTTTTATTAAAATTGCAAAAAGGATCAAACACTTTCAAAAACTATGATGAAAAATAAAATTAACTCTTGGTAAACGATGTCCACTCTTGAAAGAAAAACTCTTGCGATTAGGAAGAAAGCGTCTTCTATAACTCTCTCTCTCTCTCTCTCTCTCTCTCTCTCTCTCTCTCTCTCTCTCTCTCTCTCTCTCTCTCTCTCTCTCTCTCTTTTCTCTGTGGTGAATCAAGACTGTCTCCTGATTCTTCTTTGGCTGTGTGTGCATTCAGGCGTGATTTGTGTGGTGAGAGAGATCTCTAGCGCAGGCATCCTAGCCTCTCTGAATCTCTTTTGGCTCCTATGCGTTGCTTTCGTTCTAGTAAATTGGCCTTTCTTGTCGGTCACTTATTTATTTATTTTCGTTTGTACGTGGCGCAAGTTTAGTGTTTGATTACGTAACTTCTTTACTTTATCGCGGCCTGTGTTCATGAAAGCATCAACTTTTGTTTGGCGCAAATTTGAAATGCGTTCGTAAACTCACTCAACCTTGTCGGATTTAGCGAGTGTTTAAATATGCGAACATTTTCTTAATTATTAGTAAGTGATTCTATGATTTGGACTTCTATACGATTAATGCTACGACGACATTAAAGATCTCATTAAATAAGTATATATTGCACAATTTTTTAGATTCTATGTTTTTGTATTATAATTTGGTATTGTAAAGAAAAAACTTAACATATAACATATTGTATTCTAACTTTGTACAATGGCACTTTTCATATTTCGCACTATTTCATCAGTTCCGCACGAATATTTGTCTTGCTGTCATAAATCTATCCGTAGTTGCATTTTTTTCTCTTATGTACGACATTTTCTCTGTTGTGTTGAGTTATTCCTGGCTACAATTTTATTCCTAATGATCGAGATCTTGTCTCCTCGAAAAATCTAAACCCTGCTACTGTGGAAGGAGTTACGTATGTTCTTGGTAGTGGTATTGGGTTTTACATACGTGAGGATTTACGTTTCACTCTATTGGAAGCTTCTAATATTAGCAATATTAATGAGACCGAATATCTGCTTGTCAGTGTTGATTGTGCTTTAAAAGTTTTGCTGGGTGGTGTTCACCGTAGACCTAAAGGGCATACTCTTTCTAAATTCTTCAAGTCTACAAAATCATTCTCTTCGGTTCGGTAATGTGGTTGTTGCGGTAGATCTTAACTCTGATTTTCTCTCTGATAATTATTATGGCAATCATCTTCGTATTCTGATTAATGAAAATAATTTTTACCTTGTCCCGTTTGGTGCTACTCATCATACCGATAGTTCCGACACGGGGATAGATGTCATATTATGTGATTGCGGCGACAAGATTATGCATTACGATAAATCCGCTGCTCCTTACATCAATGGTCATGATTACCTCTTGATCGATTTTATGTTTTATCTCCCTGCAAAGCGAGAGTTGCTGATTATATTGCGCGATTTTCGAAGGTTCTCTTCAGCTGCTTTTCTGGCTGACCTTCTGCCCGATCTCTCCTTGCCAGCTTTCTCTGATCCATTGTTCACGGAACTTTTTAACTTGTCGATTGTGAGCGAAGTCTATCCATCTATCTGGAAAAGGTCGGTCATTGTGCCGCTTAGTGAATGCTCGTCACCAACCTCCCCGGGCAATACTCGTCCAGTTGTGAACATTCCGCACTTTGCCAAGGTGTTTGATAAAATAATTACTGACCAAGTTATTGCATCCCTTGAAGATAATAACCTTATCTTGCCGTACCAATCTGGATTTCGTAGCAACTACAGCACGCAAACAGCGCTACTGGCAGTCGTTGACCTCGATGGCACCCTTTCTGATTTTCTTCCTAATACGTCGGGTGTACCTCAAGGATCCTCTCCAGGCCCTGTGATTTTTCTCATCTATATTAATGATTGTCTCAGTTCTTCGACACTGTAGTAAGTCGTGTATGCTGTTTGCCGATGATCTTCAAATATATATATATATATATATATATGTTTTTGTATTATAATTTGGTATTGTAAAGAAAAAACTTAACATATAACATATTATATTCTAACTTTGTACAATGGCACTTTTCATATTTCGCACTATTTCATCAGTTCCGCACGAATATTTGTCTTGCTGTCATGAATCTATCCGTAGTTGCATTTTTTTCTCTTATGTACGACATTTTCTCTGTTGTGTTGAGTTATTCCTGGCTACAATTTTATTCCTAATGATCGAGATCTTGTCTCCTCGAAAAATCTAAACCCTGCTACTGTGGAAGGAGTTACGTATGTTCTTGGTAGTGGTATTGGGTTTTACATACGTGAGGATTTACGTTTCACTCTATTGGAAGCTTCTAATATTAGCAATATTAATGAGACCGAATATCTGCCATATATATATATATATATATATATATATACACAGTGTCCGCCTGGCAATATTGGTCGAGCTGTTGCATCCCTTAATGAGGATGCCAGCTGTATACTTAAATGGTATCAGGATAATGGTCTCCTCTTGAATGTTGCCAAAACGAAGGCTATGATTGTTGGATCAACTCAGCACCACATGCGTCTGGATTTGCAGCGAATTGAACCCATCGTCGTGGGCGGAGTACCAATTCCTTTCGACGATTCTGTGAAAAACCTTGGCGTAATCTTTTTTAAAACTCTCTCTTGGAATGCTTATGTATGTCGCACCTACTCTAATGCGCATTTTGCTCTTTATTGCCTTAGGTTTAAGGGTTATTGTCTCCCTATTAGTTTAAAATTCCAACTAGTCAACGCTCTAGTTCTTCCGTATATTGACTACGCTTGTCTTGTCTATATGGACCTTCCGGATTACCTTGCGATCAAATTGCAAAGGTTTTGTAATTCTGCGGTACGCTTTATCTTTTTCCTTAGGAAAGACTCTGAGCTTGGCACTTACTATGCTAAGTTGTGCTGGCTATTACTTAACCACCGGCGCAATTATTATTAAGGTATTACTTTGTATAAGCTTTTCGTTCACAAGCGGCCCGGTTATCTTGCTGACTTATTTGCGCTGCCTAATGAGGACTTACCTTACTACCGCGGCACTTACTACAGCGGAACATCTTCCGTCCTTGAGTGCATTCAAAGCTGCCGTTCGAAGGCACATGCACCAATAATGTAACAGCGTTCAATGCCATGGTGATTAACGATACTCTTAAGGGGTCAATCCTGGGTCAAATCCTGCAAAAAAAAACAAAAAGATATTCTTCTTACCAAAAAATTTTTGATTTGATGTAATTTGAAAAAAAAAATTCTATTGAAAATATATAAAATATACACCATTTTTATCGAAAAAAAACATGTATATACCTTGTAAAACCATTGACCAAAATTCATGACATTTCACTATATAAATAAGTGTTTTCAGTCACTTGCCACGGCTTTTTGAAAGATCCGGACCGTCTTCTTTACTCTATCCGGGCTTCAAATGTACCTTAAACCTGTGTGTAAAATGTACCTTATGTCTAGCAATGTTTAATTGATATTTTTTAGATAACAAAATTTGTTGCTAGCAGTATTTGATTTATATTTTTTAGCAATGTCTCTCGATCGGTCCGAGGGGGCATATTTAAGGTACATTTTAAGCCCGGATAGAGTAAAGAAGACGGTCCGGATCTTTCAAAAAGCCGTGGCAAGTGTCTGAAAACACTTATTTATATAGTGAAATGTCATGAATTTTGGTTAATGATTGTACAAGGTATATACATGTTTTTTTTTCGATAAAAATGGTGTATATTTTATATATTTTCAATAGAATTTTTTATTCAAATTACATCAAATCAAAAATTTTTTGGTAAGAAGAATATATTTTTGTTTTTTTTGCAGGATTTAACCCAGGCTTGACCCCTTAGCTGTGATTCTCGACTAATTTGTTACATTATATGTGATATATGTGATATTATCTTGTAACTGGCGTGTATTGTCGTGCTTAATTGTGAAACTATCGTGAAACTCCTTTTGCCGATACCTCACAGAAAAAGTATTTAGGCTTGCCTAGCTTGCCCGTCCAGTCACCATCAGATGATAAGATAACGCTAAGCGTCAGTGATTTGTGTATATTAAGGGCCACACCTCCTCCGTTCCTGTTTCTGTCGCGTATATACAGTAAGTAATCATCCAGTATAGGGATGGATGTAATCTTGTCGTACAGCCAGGTTTCAGTTACAGCTATTATGTAGACTTAAGGGCGAGTAAACAAGAAGAGCATGATCATCTTAATGTGACCTGTAAGAGAGTTTGCATTGAAATGACAGACCCTTAGACCTTCAGACAGAGAAACCTTAGAATAGGACAAAGACATGACGGATGAGCTTGATGGATGGTGTGGTGGAATGATGCGTGGCCGTTATAGATTTAGCGTTGATTGGTGTTGGGAGCAGGTGAAATCCGAGCTAAAAAAGTATTTTGCTCGGCGTCGGTGGTAATGACGGTGTTGCGCTCGCTGTCATCATTGCTGCGCATGTAAAGTTTCCCGTCCCTCACGTAGGCTCGGCAGCCCTGCCTCCTCTTGGCCTCTAGCCTAGCCTTCGAACGTAGCTTGTGGGCGTCTGAAGGGAGTAACTTATTGATGTTTATGAGCCCTTGATGGTCAGGTCTCAGAGCTTTCGCTTCCTCCAGCAAGCTGGCGTCCAGTTCGGTGGTGTGTAGCTTACGTTTCCTGGCTCTGGCGACGACAATCAAACGGGCGAGTGCGTTTGATGAGATGGTGGTGGCTAATGGTGGTAGTCTGCTGTCAACCCGGCGGTGTTGTTCGCCGCATCAAGCCTCCCCATGGCCCTGACGGATGCTACGTCTCTCTTAAGGACCGTGGGGTCAAGCGCATTCATCACTGAGTGGACTAGGAGGTGCAGCGAGGTGTCACGGGTATAGTGCAGACCCGTGATTACAACAGCACTGTTCGAGGACTGTTTTTGCCGCCTCTCAACCTCTGCTAGTTTACTGTGAATGCTGTGAATCTCTACAGTACTAGGTACATTGCTGCTGTTGTCCTGCTGCGTTGAAAGGCTCCTCGATGAGAGATCTTGGAATTGTGCTTGCAGTTCAGAGATGGTAGACTTAGCATTGATTAAGCGAGTTTTGAGTGCAAGCAGCTCATTAAGGGCCTTAAGTCGCGTCTCCAGTGGTCCCAGTCGCTGCTCGGTCCTTGAGACCGTCTCAGACACAATGTTCTGTACCTAGAGAGCCTTCTCCTGTTTGTTGCGAATGTCGACTAGTGCCTCGCGAATGTCCTTTAAGGCGGCATCGATGGATGGTGTTGTTTCGGTCGTGCGAGCCGGTGAAGTATTTCGCGATGAGGAGGCTCATGATGGTGCCGATCTAATATTCTTATTCTGCAGCTGCCTCAAAGTATTTTAGCCTACTAAGAGATAACGTACTCAAATTTTCTATAGCATCGCTCGTGCGAATGTTGCGCACGCGCGCTCACTCCGCGTCGTGCAAATTCGTCTTTCGTTCGTTGCGCGCGCACTCGCTGCGCATGCCGCGTCTATTGCGGCCGCCTTCACACGTATTTGCATGTGCGAGACTCGTGTCTCGTCACACATGTCCTAACTCGTTGGAATCTCAGACTTGTGTAAGCGACGCTCGCTCGCCAACTTAACGGCATGCCGCACTACCAACTAACTTACAGAGTAGCTAATTGCCATAGCTCACAATAACAATATACGATTTTAAAATGATAGTCATCAGAGATAGGTCGTTTTAATTGTGCTAGTGATAGCTATTTTACATTAATTTGTGACTCTGACTTACTTAGATGTCCTAAAGCGTTAAATGGTATAATGAGTTAAAACCCTATGTAGTATTGCTACGTGCATTAAAAATGTGCACAAAAATAAATTTATCGTTAATTTTTTAACCATGAATATTAACATTTATAGGTTCATCAGATGGTGTTGCAAGGCTGTGGAATATCGGAACTGGTACGATTAAAAGAGAATATCAAGGTCATCAAAAGGTTATATCTGCTCTTGCATTCAAAGATGGAAATATATCTTTCTAGAATATGATGGTATTTCTTCTTCATTTATGTACCTTTCACAAATAAAATTTGTCTTATATAAAAATAATATAGTGTCTTAATGTACAATTTTTTCAATTAACATTTTCGTTTGAGAAATTATTTAATTTTATAATTTCAGTTTTTTAATTTTTGCCTTTTATGCTTTAATTTTTTTGAATTTCAATTTTCTAAATGTTTGCCGCCAAATTAAATTGATTATTTAATCAATGACTATCATGAAAATGAAGACATTGAAATTTTTGTAATCAAATAGAAAAATATGATGTCTCATTATTATCTAGTAAGCAACCTGAAATTTTGATATTATCAAAAAAGTTATCTATACATATAGATTTTGGTTCAAGAACAAGCAGACACTGGATTTGTTTGTGGTACAAAGACAATGCAATACGAATTTGTGATGGTATTTACAAAAAATGTTTTGATGATGATCATAAAATTTTCATTTATAGGCTGTTTCCAAATAAAGATAAATAATTTACGCATATCTTTTAAACAACTACAGTATCAGACTTATTATTACGATTGCGATGTTTTTGCTATAGCATTTGCAGTTGTATTTAATATTTGGTCATCAAATTAAATTTTTATAACATTAATATTGAGGAACTTGAGGTATTGTATATAGCAATCATTAATAAACTCTCTTAGAAACCAACACAAAGAAAAAGGAACTGCTAAAAATCAATCAAAAAATCATATAGTTAATAAAATAATAAGTTTAGCTAATAAAACAACTAATAATTGTATTTATCATTTGGAAAGAATCATACCGATTGATGTGGATAACAATGACATTGTATATTTATCAAATCGAAATAGCAAAAAACCTCATTAAAAAAAATTGATTAAAACAGTAACTTATTATTAAACTTTAAGTGTCACATTAAAGTTAAAGTTTGTTTAACTGTATACTGCGTTATATTGATGTCAGAATATTAAAAATTATATATATATATATATATATATAGATCTATATATATATATATATATATATATATATATATATATATATATATATATATATATATATATATATATATATATATATATATATATAAAATAAAAATTATATATATATATATATATATATATATATATATATATATATATATATATAGATATATAATTCTATATATATATATATAGATATATCTATTAAAATTACCGCAAATAGATTGATATATATATTAGATATATATATCAATAATTATATATATATATATAGATATATAATTCTATACATATATATATTATAATATTTATTTTATGCGCGTACAATTGACAGCCACCCAATTTCCAATCAGGGTGTACGACTGACAATTTTTATCAAGGATGTTCAAAATCATTTAATTGTCGTTTCAACAGTTCGAAGCTTCATAAACAGTTTCAAGTTTTATAAACTACTATCGTCGCTATCGTCTGCCTGAGCATCACCCGCCACATTGGCAACGACACCGCCCTGTTGAAGATGCATTATACATTGAATTAAGTGTTCTACATTTATTATATTCCTTCAAAAATTCGGAAGTGTTAGTAGTTAGCGGTAGTACGTTATTTCCATGTCCAGATCTGAGAATAGCTTTTTTTATTTGGCTATTGACGCCTTTAGGGTCTGAATCTGTAGCCCAGCTGAAGTACATCAATGCAAGATGAGTGTTGCTGATGAGAAAGTCGTAAAAACATCTTGGTTAATGATGTTACAGTCATAGTATGAATAAATTAAAATTAAATCTTACTTTTCCTATAGAGTACTATAATGTAGATTCGCGACTCTTTAAGACGTGCTGAACAACACCTACCATGATAACAAACAACGTTGTTACAACGTTGAAAAATATACGCGCGAACGTTAAATTTTCAAGTTGTACCAACGTTGGAGCAACGTTGGTACAACGTTGTTTTGGCCAAGGAAGTTTTACCTAAAAGTTTGCGGATCCTTTAGCAATGTTGTGCCAACGTTGTTTAAACGTTGCAAATACGTATGTCTAGCACTGTTTCAACGTTGTTAAATTTTTACCTAAATAGTTCACGCAACTTGCATCAACGTTGTTCCAACGTTGTTTTAACGTTGCAAATGCGTATATTATTTTAAAAGGTCACACGAATAGACCAACATCCAATGTTGTATAAACGTTGATTAAACGATAATGATGCAACGTTGTTAAATTTATAAAAAAAAAAAAAAAAAACAATTCAATCAATCATGCTACTTATATTTCACTATTCTGTAATGAAGATAAATATTTATTTTTTAAATATTCTACATATGTAATTACTTTATTGTATCACTAGATACATGCAATTTTCTATAGTACAACTGTATTACTTATTTACTAATTTAATCGCTCTCGCAATACATTATATTACTTAGCTTGTTAGTAAAAATAAACTACAATAATGTTTTTTGACAATATAAAGAAGTTAAGTAATTAATTATAGAGAACCATGGAAAAGGTTTTGCATTTTACCAGCATTGAAATAAACTTAAGTTAAAACTAAGTTAACTATTAAATCTAATGTTTTTAAACACATTTTCGAAGTCACTATTTCGCATTAACCGGACTCATTTGCATCACTGTTTGAACCATCCGGTACTAAAGATAATGCTAGTTTCTTTAAATCTTCTTTTTTATCATTTTTCTTTTGTCGGCTTGATGACTTGGCATTTCATTTTTTTTTATCCATCTCCACGTTTGTTTTCTAAAATAAACGATAACACTTAAGTACAACATATTTACTGACTAAATAAATTAAGATTTGAACATTAGCCTTACCATAACCACCAGCTCGATTTTTGGCATGTTTCAAATCGTTGCTCATATATGTTTGTAGTTCCCTTATGGTGAACAATTTTTATTTACAATTCTTGTTGTCGCAACTACAGAATAAAATAATAATTTGTAGAATATAAATTTTAATATTTTAAATTTTGAGCAAGTGATTGCAATAAATAATATTACTTTCAATCATGGAGTATAGGAGAGTCTGATTAAACTGTTTTTTTCCTGTTCGTCCTGTACAGCTATAAAAATCTTGCACAATATCGGTCACCACATTGGTCATAATGTCACGCATTTTTTCCAGTCGTTTTTATTGATATATGCTTGCAAGTAATTCCACTAAAACATTAAAAATTATTCAATATTGAAAAAAAAATCTTTTTTAAGATCAAAATTATATCATTTTGATCATACATTGAATGTGGTCAAAATATCACGTTTACAAATGTCAACATAATACTCACAATTTTTATTCTAAATGTCGCATTTGATTGCAAATCATTCTCAAAGTTAGCAAAGACGTCTGGGTCTTCTATTGGTAAATGACTTCTGATTAATAATGTATCGTTCATATTGATATATCCACGAGCAGCATTATTGTTACAACTATTACAGGACGTTTGAAGTCGTACAGATAACTTAGCTTGATTAGAAATTATCTGATGCTGTTACACTAATAATTTTATAAATTATTCAATAATGTTTTGCATATCATGAATAAAATTTGTAAAATCAGTATCTACTTACTTCCAATCACATTTAATTTATTATCTATAGGTAAATTAATAAATTCTTCAGACTTAAAATTACTCTCATCTGAAAATCATTTTCATTTCAGTTTATCTTCTAATTATAAACATTTCATGTTGTTAGAAAGGCCATAAGCAATTTCCGATAGGTGATTTTACATAATAATTATTTATAAATCTGTTTTTGCGTTTGGCTATCCTAACCCTTGAATAAAAAATGTAAAAATATAGCTATAAATACGATTTAAAAAATGTTAAATGAATTAAAAATTTATGTACACTTATTTCACATATTGACGACACCGGTAAAATTTTTAGTATTATTACTCACTAATTTTTAGTGCTGTGGACTCAGTTCTTAAACTTTCTGAACGTTCTTTCGTTCTCGAACCCCCTGTACGTTTATTGGTACTCAAACCCTCTGAACACCCAGTAAGTTTTCGTTTTCTTGAAGCCTCAGGATGTTCATCAATTCTAGGAGGCTTGAACCTGGAACCATAATTATTTCTCGAATCATCTGAATGTTCATCCTTTGAATCTCCTAAAATTTCATTCAAATCATCGTCATTCAATGCATCGTCATCATTTGGACCCCCAGGAGGATCACTTTTTAAAACATCTGAACGTTTATCGCCAAGTTGTTCGTTGACAATGTATCAAGGATTTTCTAGAAATAAATTTGAAATTATTGAAAGAAATGTTTGCTTTCGTCAATTATCGATTATATTCAGGAAATAGATAATTGACAGGCTATAAATATTTAATTATTACCTTTTGTATTCAAATTAATAGATGAAGTCTTTGATAAAGAGTTTTTGCCTGAACTACAAGTACGTTTTGCAATTAAAAAACTGGCGATCAAACTGAAAGGGAGATTTTTTTGATTTGTAATGTTTTCTATACATTTTATTGCAGGCTTTGCTTTGCTATTATTTAAGTTCATTTGATTTTCAATATTTTTCTTTTTTTTCGAAAGTATTTACAACTGAAAAAAGATATTTTTCAAGTACTAAGTACAATGATTCAATGAAATTACTATTAAATTAAAATAAATTTAAATCGTTATTGTACACGTACCTTCATTATCTACTTCTTCGTCTTCTTCTTTTTCTTCTTTTGAGTTGACCGACAGAATCTTTTAAAATGACAAAAATAATATATTTTTATACATAATCTCATTTAAACATGTTTTTCTCTTAACTTTCTCAAAAGGTTCATTGATAGTTTCCGTTTGGTTTTGAATACCCGACGGTATGATTTTCTTGAAGCCCTGACTATCTTGACTATTTACTACGGATTTCGGCGAGGTTATTAACAATTGAGACAGTTCATGCAGCGATGTTGCATGATTTGAAAACGATTTGTTTGTACCAAAATTATCTTTTTTATTATTTCCTATTACTTTTTTTAGTTTTCTTCTTTACTATTTATTTCATCCTCACTACTTTCACTATTTTTACAGCTCTATTTCTTCTTGTTTCCTCTAGGGTTTTGCTGTTCTCTGAATGCTTCCTCAACATTTTCTGCGCCAGACAAATTTTCTGCTATTTTAACTTTTTGAATGTCCTCCTCATAATCAAACGTAGCTAGTAATTGAAATATGTTATTATAGTAATAGTATTTATATATTTTTTTTTATATAGCATTCAATTTACCCGTAGTCCAATAAACATCTTTCAAGTTGCATTGAAACCAATCTTCTTTAGGAGTTTGTTTTAATGCAATTATATTGGGGTTTGAGAACTTCGGAGGCCATTTTACTGTTTTACCCTTATCACATATCCAAGACTTTGGAACTATTGCTGGGTATTCTACATCACTATTCCTTATAATAACTATAATAAAAGGATCTTCGTTGTCAGCTTTCGTTGAGCTCCTTTGCATTTTAACAAACTCTATAAACAAAAGATTATTGATAATAATAATATAACTAATTGAACGCAGAAACACATATATAGGTATAAATATTAACCCTAATTAAATAACTATTTTTATTCATCATCGAGATCTGGAACTTGGAACCAGAGCCCTGAATATAAAGAATGCATATAGAGACTATCGTTGGCAAAAATAGCATTTGAAAAGCAATGCAGATTTTCTGCTACCTGAAAATTCAGCAAACTACACAGTCTATATGCATTACACGTTGAGGGCTCGATGATGAACGAAAATAGTTATTTCATAAAGTTTGGATTAATAAATCTGCGGTGTCACAATTCGTAAGTTGGCGAATATTATTTATCCTACGACTGATACATACATTAAGAATTTGCAACTTACTATGTGTAGGGGGTATATTTTCCCTTATGCCATGGTCATGATTGGAATCAGGGCTGTTGAATTCGCTCTTCTGTTCCTGATGGTTTTTCTGCTCCTTGATCCAATTCGAGGCGGAATTGTAAGTTACTACATTTAAAACGAAAAAAAAAACCAATACTTTAATAATCAGCTTTTGCTGGACACTTTTGATACAATTGAATACAATTTTTGATTACACAGTAAGTACTGTTATTTGTACCTGACTTTTTCAATATTTTTGCAATATTACGATTGGTCCAGTCACTCTTTGGCTTTTCTCTATCTTGAATAGATGTTTGCACATCTTCAAATGAACTACTATAAGGGGGCCACGCAGTGCTAGTTTTGTCGTCTTTCATCCAAAAGCCCGGAATTATATGCATTTCCTCATCATTCACTAACTGTACAATGTACCACATGGATATGTTACTACTGCCAAAAGTTGGTGATGCTGAAAATAAGAAAAAAAAACAAAATAATGAAAATTCAGTAATTCATTTTGTAATTATCTCATCTATCGTATGAGTAATTCCATTTCATGAAAATAATATATACAAATAGAAACTTACATGATTTAGTTTCATATGAATCTTTAGGCTGACTTTTTGAGCTGCTTGCTAACAAATTTTTTTTGGCTTCCAATTTCCCAATCAAGTCTTTAGCTGCTGCATATTTCTCTGAAAAGTTACAAAATTATCTATTTATAATAAAGAACAAATTATGTGCGCAGTAATAAAATGCAATTATAATAATACATGAAATGTATGCAAATATGAGAACTCTGTATTTGCCATAAAAGTACCCGTGTAACATTAATGTTTATAAAAAACAGAATTCGTAAATTGACTTTAATAGAATTAGATAATTTACCTGTACATCCAAAAACTTCTGAAATATTTCGTTTTTTCCAGTCATCATCTGGTTCGTCCATTTCTTCGATAGATTGTTGAATTATTTCTGTTTTATAAGGAGGCCATCAACAGCTTTTCTTATCAGGCTGTATCCAAATGCTTGGAATGGCACACGTTTTCATTGTATCAGAAAACTGTACAATTGTCCATTCCCATTTTTCATCACAAGTGGTTTTAAGAGTCGTTTCGCTACTCTGGCTCTCTGTAAAATGATAGCAAATATTTTAGAATTTTAATATTTTAGAAATTAGAAAAATAAATTCTTTTAATTTTGAATAAAATCAATTGAAAGAAGCTCATTTTTTACTCAAATTGATTAAAAATTATTATAGAAACGCTGAATATGGTGATATTTTTAATATCTTTTAGCAAGTATGGAATTTAACAGATGATTGATTTAAATGGAATTACTGTACATACATGTTTTATTTAAAAACTGAGACTATAAAACTTAAAAAATTGAAAGACTTTATCTACAAAACAGAATTTATTTCGCACTCTAAAAGCATTGATAAACAAACAAGAAAGTATGTATACCATTCATACCAAATTTACTATTAGAACCTGTGAGTGACGCTGGTGGGTTTGGAAAGTCACTGATGTTGGACAGTTTAGTTTTGTTTTCTAACATCTCTTCGTCCTCACTCGACAAAGACCTCAATCTTCTTTGATGTCTTAATTTTCTTGATTTAGAATCTTTTAAATCTTGAAATTTATCCTCTATTTCTGATGAATGCTCAGCTATTTTACATTTTACCACAGCATCATCGTAAGTTTCTGAAAGATATACAGAAATGGAAAAGTAAGTAAGATCGTATCTTTAGCGACTTGGTAGATTTGAAACGTACAATCTCTCCAAAAATTTAGAGCTTTTTTGGACCGAAACTAAATTTTGAAAATCTGACACTTAACCCCTGCTTTCGCAAATTCGTTCACTTCGTACACATAAGAAAAGCTTTTCACATGCAGCGGCGGTGAGGAACAAAAAAACGATTATCAAAAAAGTAAAACTGAATCCTGCGCAAACTCAAGGTCGTGTGTATATATACTTTGATGCTATGTCACGATACATTAATTACGCACTTTCATTAGCGCGTCGCTTGCCATGAAAGATAACAAAAAATAGGATCGAGATTAATTGGAGCCTACATTTACACAAAAAGATCAATAAAGAGTTCCTCGCGCGCCGGTTCGGTGAATTCTAAATGATCAACTTCATCCTTTATACATGAATTCCGAATTTAAAAATATGATTCTTCTGCATTATGCACCGAAAATTGATTCCCCCCCTCCCCTCTGCTTGACTCTCGTCGACGTCGTGACAAGTTTTTTTAAATGAAAATGCAATTCACCTAATAATACTCGCTTTCGCGCGGGACGACTGTTTTCTATTTTAGCCCTATAACAATTAGATAAATAGTCAAGATTCGCTCGGAAATTTACATATGCCTTTATCTCGCTCAGTTGACCTACTTTTTTCTATACATACCGCGCGCACCATAAAAACATGATTGAACCTTGGCACGAGGGCTAATACTTAAATGACAGTTTGCCGCGCGAGACATGCACACGCGTCCGCTGATTGACAGTTAAATACGTGCGCACCGTCAATAATATTTTACCTTTCACTTTTACCTCTCTCGCGCCGGAAACAGAAATGAATTTTGTACCTGAATATAGAGCGGTGCATTCTTCGGGGGCTTGCGCAATAGTTGCGGATTTTTCGTTTGTTTGTTTTCGCATACGCTAGGTATTACGGAGGTATTTTGTCGGAGTTTTCGTATTTTCATACGGGAGAAACAAACAAGACCGATAATTACCAGTAATAAAATATCGATCATATCCCGAGGTGTTATTTCTCATTCTCACCAGCGGCAAATTGACACCGAAATTCCGCAAGAAGAAGCCAGAATTTCCCAAGAAGCACAGCCCTCATCTAGTCTCCCTCGCGTACGTGTCCGTAAGTCGTAATTAATCAACAATAAATAAAAATCCACCAGCAACCGCGACGCAATTACGCAGCGATAATTCAGTAGCAACTTCTCCCCTGCGCAGTATTTGCGTTTTGGCTGCGGGAGCTACTATACATGGGCGTGGAGTCTAGCCCATACGTCCCGCAACTATATCATAACGTGTGGCTATTGTCAGGAGGCGATTATTGGCATGCAATCGTTTGCGTACGATCGGGCTCGGCCAATTAGAGAGCGCTTCCCGGTCGCAGCGGCGTGGCGGTGCGTCGCTCGCATTTCCCTCGCTTTTCACTCGAATTCTCGAGCTCTTTGCGACGCGCCGAGAGGTCCACGTGTCTACAGCTCGTGTTTCTCTCATTGACCGAGCCCGACCGTACGCGAACGATCGCATGCGATCGTTCGCACGCGAAAAGTTTGTGTCTTGCCCTTTCGGATGCGCGCCGCAGTGATCTACTCCCCAGTGCGATATGCAACGGCCGAAATTTCTGGGCTTGTGGATCAAGATCTCTCTCCCTTGATATGCATCCTACTGTTTCCAAAGTAGAAAATGTCTGAAAAGTAATCGTTCTCCCTCTATCCGATATAACGTGATCGAACGGGATACTGTATCTAAAAATTGTAGTAATTTCTTCCTCGCTTAATTCCGCGTCGTCCTTCACCTCACCCCCCATATACTCTTCTTTTTGCTCGTACAGTGAGAGCTCGAGGAACACATGACTCTCTCGATCTCTCTCGCTCGGCTTTTCGGCTCTCGCGAATGACAAATACCGCACGATTAAACGCTGCAAATTTTACTCGGGACGAAGAAGAAAATTTGCGCCACACGTGTACAAACTTTCTTGCAGACCGCCGTTTGCCGCGCTGCTCAAGAAGAAAAAGAAGTATCGCGAGAGTCTCTTATTACGAATTATTTCCGCCTCGTGTCGCAGCCCCTAATGGTTCGGAAAAAGTGCCGGTAAAAAATGATATAGTGGCATAAACGGCGCCGAGGACAGCGCTTATTGTTTTCTCCGCCCGGCCTCTCACGGCTTTATAACTCGTGCTGTTATTAACAATGACTAGACGCATGCAAATTACGGTGATTGTTAAATTTGACAATAAGTACCTGCTTCCGCCAATGTTCTGCTCAAGGCGTAAACGATCCAGTTTGCTGCTGGAAGCTCGCCAGTTTTGGATGAGTGGAATTTTCCATTAACCACGATGCGTGAACTATGCCCACTTCTTCTTCTTCAGAAAACTGGACGATGTGCCATTTATCCTCCATCTTCTCTGCGCATGATCAAAACCCTCGTAATCCGTCTTGTGCGCACTCGAAACCAATGGAGAATTAAGTACGACGGTCGATGGAACACAAAGACGATTTGCGTTGTGTGGAGAGCTTGGCGCATGTATAAGTGACTATACTGTACCAGTTCAGACTGGCCACCGGCGCAGCGGCGCTTCGCTCCTCTACACTGAGAAAAAAAAGTTGCGGGTACTGAAAACTTCAGCAGAATCTACTGAACTACTCGAGTAGAGAAAAATGTGCGCGGTGGGCGCGTATCAGATGCGCAGAAGGTTTAAAATTTGTCCGTCCCCACCGGGCCACCGCGACTTTTCTCCCCCCCACTCTATCGGGTTTGGACGTGCGGAGTGTATAGCATCAGACTGTGTTGCCAAATTGCCGATTACGCATGGCGCCTTGACTTGCAAATCTATCGCGATCACCAGTCAAATAGGTATACTGAAGTTTACACAGAGAATAAGGAAGAATCTCTTCTCTTTTCTCTATCTCTCTTCTCTCTCTCTCTCTCTCTCTCTCTCTCTCTCTCTCTCTCTCTCTCTCTCTCTCTCAGCAGCAGCAGCAGCAGCAGCAGAGCAAAGAAGAATATACGAAGAGTGTATAGAGCGCTGGCTTTTGTATATGTAGCACCGATAAGATACCTTCGCACACACGTACTGCACATCACATCACAGAATACCTATAGAGGCTTCACGAGAACTATACCATTTTAGTTTTTCTGGCTTACTGCGCTAAAATACTGCTGCTGCTTTCCGGTCCTTCTAAGCTGGACTGTCATGAACGAGAAGTAAGGTATGCTCACTTTTCTATTTGTCTGTAAGAATACAAAATTATTTATAGGTACTTAATGATTAACGTGTGTAAAGGTGACGATCGCGTATTCGTCGATACATGCGTACGTGAGAGATACTAAAGTCGCATCTTCTTAGCATAGAGGTTTTTTTCCTTCGCCTTATTAACTACAAAACACCACGCGTATATAGACGTATACTCGATATGGGCTCTAACAGCTTAAAAAAGCACAGACCACAGCACACATTGTTTGCCACAATTTGTCTTATGTTACTTATTATATGTCTTATGTTTTTTCTACAGCAAGCACAGTGACACTTTTGAGACGGCGAGTATCATCGGGTCATTCCTATTCTGAAAAAGACGGAGTTGCAGACATAATCAAGTATTTGCAAGGAGGGTGCGTTCCGTAATGCTGCCACTGCTGCCAGTAACGGATCTTCCGGCAGTAACGCAGTATATACTGGACGAAGTTTAGAAGTTTCGTTCTCAAGCTTGACCTTTGCATGCAAGTAAACCAAGGTATACTCATAATAATTTTCTCATTTGTCGTGGACGATTTACTTGATCTAAGAAAATCAAGATCGCGTATATTCCAAATAGCGGAAAAGTTTCTCACACCAGTCAGAGAGACGCATCGTATAATAGGACAGTAGAGGGGATATGATGCCCTGTTAAAAATAAATACATATTTTCATATGTAAGTATTTAATGTGGCCATAAATGGAAGTATCATAAGGATAATAACACCATTTATGGCCACATCAAATACTTATATTTATATTTAATATATTTTAAATAGTCAGTCCCTAATCAGTACATATTTTTAATACGTATTACCAGGAAAATTACATGTTTTTAGTACGTACTAAAGATACATACAAAAAATATGTATTTATTTTTAACAGGGTGACAATCTCTTTCGTTAAAAAATATTTATATCAGACTTAGCTACGTGTAAATATCTTATACAACCCTAATATTTATTTATACACTGCAAGCTGTGTGGCTAAATACAGAATTTTGTTTTCTGGCATTTTGTTTGGCAGGTAGGCCTTCTATGATACGACACGACACTAAACCACACAAACTTAATTCCAAACACACTGAGGGCTTATGAATAGATTTTGAAGTTTCAAATATAACTAAAACTATAAACATCAGGTCAGTTTTTACTGAACTGTCACTGTTTATCTCAAGACCAAAAGGCCAATGTAAATTTTAATATTTGCCGTATCGAATATATCTTATAAGCATTTCCACAGAGCATCTACTAATTATAGTCAATTATATAACTATGTAACAGCGGATTATTAAAGTCTTGTTTTTTTTTCTCATTTCAAATGTAATGACTTACAATTCTGCCTCAAATTGGATCGAGAAGCCGAAATACCATCAGGTACAAAAGAGCGACATTAACAGCCCTGATTTCATAATTACCATAGCATAAGAGATAATGTACACCATACACACAGTAAGTTGCCAATGTATGCATCAGTTGTAGGATAAAAAAGATTCACCAACTGACGAATTGTAACACCACAAATTTATTTATCTAAAGTTTTTCAGGCAGCTGAAAGCCTGCATTGCTTTAGAAATGCTGTTTGGCGCACACTTTTTTTCTGATGCAAATCTTCTGTGAACTGAAAAGTCACATAATTACATAGACTTCATTCTAGTTACCTGGAGGACTCAGGTACCAAGTTTTAAGTCTGTGCAATGAATTGGTTCTGAATTATTAAAATTTGAAACACACAAATTTGTCTATTACTAAAATACATATAAATACTAACAACGAATGTAGACCTAGTATAGAAGAACCATCACGGGTTATAAAGGGGGGACAGAATCTTGGGTAACAGGCGGTTAGTTCTGTTACCCATCTGTTTGGCGCCGCCACATATTATTTTCCCGCGACTCAGCGCGCATGCGCTAGCTCGTATTTGAAGATATGTGTTTTTATGTATTTTTTACAATAAAAAATTATATAAACAATACAAAAATGATTATTTAATGTTTCTATATACCCCTTATGCCCCTAACAACTATTAGTTGGTAAGATAAAATTTTCTCTTAAGATAATAACCACGAAAACACAACACGTACCAGTTTCCCGCTCGATCTTGCTATGTAAATAGCGCGAAGAGCTTATAATCAATGCTATATGCAGCGATGAGTTGCTCGCAGTTTCTAAACATTTATTTTGCATAAAATTGTGTCTAGTTTTTATAAATAATAATAGCGCGATTTAGTTTAACAATCTGTGAGATTGTATACTATATTGTCGTTCTTATCCCGGATTAGTTTTTTTCCGTTATAATTGAAAATGTCGTTAGTATCCGGTACTTAAAGGGCTTATTGAAATGTCGTTAGTATCCTGTCATTAAAGGGATTATTGGATTATGAATAAATTAATAAATTTTATGAGTCGATTTAGTCCAGGTCAGCTCCGTTTGCTCAAAGTTGATGTACTGTCGTTCGTTTCCGGTCCTCAAGTACAACACTTGAGTAAATGCAAAATGTCGACATTATCCGGTTTGAATTATTGTATGACAATATACTATTGTAATAAGCCTAATGTTATAGTGACGACGTTGCAATTTGAGGTACTATATTGTCGTTCTTATCCCGGATTAGTTTTTTTCCGTTATAATTGAAAATGTCGTTAGTATCCGGTACTTAAAGGGCTTATTAAAATGTCGTTAGTATCCGGTCATTAAAGGGATTATTGGATTATGAATAAATTAATAAATTTTATGAGTCGATTTAGTCCAGGTCAGCTCCGTTTGCTCAAAGTTGATGTACTGTCGTTCGTTTCCGGTCCTCAAGTACAACACTTGAGTAAATGCAAAATGTCGACATTATCCGGTTTGAATTATTGTATGACAATATACTATTGTAATAAGCCTAATGTTATAGTGACGACGTTGCAATTTGAGGTACTATATTGTCGTTCTTATCCCGGATTAGTTTTTTTCCGTTATAATTGAAAATGTCGTTAGTATCCGGTACTTAAAGGGCTTATTAAAATGTCGTTAGTATCCGGTCATTAAAGGGATTATTGGATTATGAATAAATTAATAAATTTTATGAGTCGATTTAGTCCAGGTCAGCTCCGTTTGCTCAAAGTTGATGTACTGTCGTTCGTTTCCGGTCCTCAAGTACAACACTTGAGTAAATGCAAAATGACGTCATTATCCGGTTTGAATTATTGTATGACAATATACTATAGTAATAAGCCTAATGTTATAGTGACGACGTTGCATTTTGAGGTACTATATTGTCGTTCTTATCCCGGATTAGTTTTTTTCCGTTATAATTGAAAATGTCGTTAGTATCCGGTACTTAAAGGGCTTATTAAAATGTCGTTAGTATCCGGTCATTAAAGGGATTATTTTTTTTCCGTTATAATTGTCGTTAGTATCCGGTCCTTAAAGGGCTTATTAGATTATGAATAAATTAATAAATTTTATCAGGATATTTAGTCTAGGTCAGTTCCGTTTGTTCAAAGTTGATGTACTGTCGTTCGTTTCCGGTCCTCAAGTACAACACTTGAGTAAATGCAAAATGTCGACATTATCCGGTTTGAATTATTGTATGACAATATACTATTGTAATAAGCCTAATGTTATAGTGACGACGTTGCAATTTGAGGTACTATATTGTCGTTCTTATCCCGGATTAGTTTTTTTCCGTTATAATTGAAAATGTCGTTAGTATCCGGTACTTAAAGGGCTTATTAAAATGTCGTTAGTATCCGGTCATTAAAGGGATTATTGGATTATGAATAAATTAATAAATTTTATGAGTCGATTTAGTCCAGGTCAGCTCCGTTTGCTCAAAGTTGATGTACTGTCGTTCGTTTCCGGTCCTCAAGTACAACACTTGAGTAAATGCAAAATGTCGACATTATCCGGTTTGAATTATTGTATGACAATATACTATTGTAATAAGCCTAATGTTATAGTGACGACGTTGCAATTTGAGGTACTATATTGTCGTTCTTATCCCGGATTAGTTTTTTTCCGTTATAATTGAAAATGTCGTTAGTATCCGGTACTTAAAGGGCTTATTAAAATGTCGTTAGTATCCGGTCATTAAAGGGATTATTGGATTATGAATAAATTAATAAATTTTATGAGTCGATTTAGTCCAGGTCAGCTCCGTTTGCTCAAAGTTGATGTACTGTCGTTCGTTTCCGGTCCTCAAGTACAACACTTGAGTAAATGCAAAATGACGTCATTATCCGGTTTGAATTATTGTATGACAATATACTATAGTAATAAGCCTAATGTTATAGTGACGACGTTGCATTTTGAGGTACTATATTGTCGTTCTTATCCCGGATTAGTTTTTTTCCGTTATAATTGAAAATGTCGTTAGTATCCGGTACTTAAAGGGCTTATTAAAATGTCGTTAGTATCCGGTCATTAAAGGGATTATTGGATTATGAATAAATTAATAAATTTTATGAGTCGATTTAGTCCAGGTCAGCTCCGTTTGCTCAAAGTTGATGTACTGTCGTTCGTTTCCGATCCTCAAGTACAACACTTGAGTAAATGCAAAATGTCGTCATTATCCGGATTGAATTATTATATGACAATCTACTATTGTAATAAGCCTAAGCTTATAGTGACGACGTTGCAATTTGAGATGCTATATTGTCGTTCTTATCCCGGATTAGTTTTTTTCCGTTATAATTGAAAATGTCGTTAGTATCCGGTCCTTAAAGGGCTTATTAAAATGTCGTTAGTATCCGGTCATTAAAGGGATTATTAGATTATGAATAAATTAATAAATTTTGTGAGTAGTTTTAGTCTAGGTCAGCTCCGTTTGTTCAAAGTTGATGTACTGTCGTTCGTTTACGGTCCTTAAGTACGACACTTGAGTAAATGCAAAATGTCGTCATTATCCGGTTTGAATTATTATATGACAATCTACTATTGTAATAAGCCTAAGCTTATAATGACGACGTTGCAATTTGAGATACTATGTTGTTGTTCTTATCCCGATTAGTTTTTTTCCGTTATAATTGAAAATGTCGTTAGTATCCGCTCGTTAAAGGGCTTATTAAAATGTCGTTAGTATCCGGTCATTAAAGGGCTTATTAAAATGTCGTTAGTATCCGGTCATTAAAGGGCTTATTAAAATGTCGTTAGTATCCGGTCATTAAAGGGCTTATTAGATTATGAATAAATTAATAAATTTTATCAGGATATTTAGTCTAGGTCAGCTCCGTTTGTTCAAAGTTGATGTACTGTCGTTCGTTTACGGTCCTTAAGTACAACACTTGAGTAAATGCAAAATGTCGTCATTATCCGGTTTGAATAATTATATGACAATATACTATTGTAATAAGCCTCATGTTATAGTGACGACGTTGCATTTTGAGGTACTATATTGTCGTTCTTATCCCGGATTAGTTTTTTTCCGTTATAATTGAAAATGTCGTTAGTATCCGGTCCTTAAAGGGCTTATTAGATTATGAATAAATTAATAAATTTTATCAGGATATTTAGTCTAGTTCAGCTCCGTTTGTTCAAAGTTGATGTACTGTCGTTCGTTTACGGTCCTTAAGTACGACACTTGAGTAAATGCAAAATGTCGTCATTATCCGGTTTGAATTATTATATGACAATCTACTATTGTAATAAGCCTAAGCTTATAATGACGACGTTGCAATTTGAGATACTATGTTGTTGTTCTTATCCCGATTAGTTTTTTTCCGTTATAATTGAAAATGTCGTTAGTATCCGCTCGTTAAAGGGCTTATTAAAATGTCGTTAGTATCCGGTCATTAAAGGGCTTATTAAAATGTCGTTAGTATCCGGTCATTAAAGGGCTTATTAAAATGTCGTTAGAATCCGGTCATTAAAGGGCTTATTAGATTATGAATAAATTAATAAATTTTATCAGGATATTTAGTCTAGGTCAGCTCCGTTTGTTCAAAGTTGATGTACTGTCGTTCGTTTCCGATCCTCAAGTACAACACTTGAGTAAATGCAAAATGTCGTCATTATCCGGTTTGAATTATTGTATGACAATATACTATAGTAATAAGCCTCATGTTATAGTGACGACGTTGCATTTTGAGGTACTATATTGTCGTTCTTATCCCGGATTAGTTTTTTTCCGTTATAATTGAAAATGTCGTTAGTATCCGGTACTTAAAGGGCTTATTAAAATGTCGTTAGTATCCGGTCATTAAAGGGATTATTGGATTATGAATAAATTAATAAATTTTATGAGTCGATTTAGTCCAGGTCAACTCCGTTTGCTCAAAGTTGATGTACTGTCGTTCGTTTCCGGTCCTCAAGTACAACACTTGAGTAAATGCAAAATGTCGACATTATCCGGTTTGAATTGTTGTATGACAATATACTATTGTAATAAGCCTAATGTTATAGTGACGACGTTGCAATTTGAGGTACTATATTGTCGTTCTTATCCCGGATTAGTTTTTTTCCGTTATAATTGAAAATGTCGTTAGTATCCGGTCCTTAAAGGGCTTATTAGATTATGAATAAATTAATAAATTTTATCAGGATATTTAGTCCTGGTCAGCTCCGTTTGCTCAAAGTTGATGTACTGTCGTTCGTTTCCGGTCCTCAAGTACAACACTTGAGTAAATGCAAAATGTCGACATTATCCGGTTTGAATTATTGTATGACAATATACTATAGTAATAAGCCTCATGTTATAGTGACGACGTTGCATTTTGAGGTACTATATTGTCGTTCTTATCCCGGATTAGTTTTTTTCCGTTATAATTGAAAATGTCGTTAGTATCCGGTCCTTAAAGGGCTTATTAAAATGTCGTTAGTATCCGGTCATTAAAGGGCTTATTAAAATGTCGTTAGTATCCGGTCATTAAAGGGCTTATTAAAATGTCGTTAGAATCCGGTCATTAAAGGGCTTATTAGATTATGAATAAATTAATAAATTTTATCAGGATATTTAGTCTAGGTCAGCTCCGTTTGTTCAAAGTTGATGTACTGTCGTTCGATTCCGGTACTTAAGTACAACACTTGAGTAAATGCAAAATGTCGTCATTATCCGGTTTGAATAATTATATGACAATATACTATTGTAATAAGCCTAATGTTATAGTGACGACGTTGCAATTTTAGGTTCTATATTGTCGTTCTTATTCCGGATTAGTTTTTTTCCGTTATAATTGAAAATGTCGTTAGTATCCGGTCATTAAAGGGATTATTAGATTATGAATAAATTAATAAATTTTGTGAGTAGATTTAGTCTAGGTCAGCTCCGTTTGTTCAAAGTTGATGTACTGTCGTTCGTTTCCGATCCTCAAGTACAACACTTGAGTAAATGCAAAATGTCGTCATTATCCGGTTTGAATTATTGTATGACAATATACTATAGTAATAAGCCTCATGTTATAGTGACGACGTTGCATTTTGAGGTACTATATTGTCGTTCTTATCCCGGATTAGTTTTTTTCCGTTATAATTGAAAATGTCGTTAGTATCCGGTCCTTAAAGGGCTTATTAAAATGTCGTTAGTATCCGGTCCTTAAAGGGCTTATTAGATTATGAATAAATTAATAAATTTTATCAGGATATTTAGTCTAGGTCAGTTCCGTTTGTTCAAAGTTGATGTACTGTCGTTCGATTCCGGTCCTTAAGTACAACACTTGAGTAAATGCAAAATATCGTCATTATCCGGTTTGAATTATTATATGAAAATATACTATTGCAATAAGCCTAATGTTATAGTGACGACGTTGCGATTTGAGATACTATATTGTCGTTCTTATCCCGGATTAGTTTTTTTCCGTTATAATTCAAAATGTCGTTAGTATCCGGTCCTTAAAGGGCTTATTAGATTATGAATAAATTAATAAATTTTATCAGGATATTTGTCTAGGTCAGCTCCGTTTGTTCAAAGCTGATGTACTGTCATTCGTTTACGGTCCTTAAGTACAACACTTGAGTAAATGCAAAATGTCGTCATTATCCGGTTTGAATAATTATATGACAATATACTATTGTAATAAGCCTAATGTTATAGTGACGACGTTGCAATTTGAGGTACTATATTGTCGTTCTTATCCCGGATTAGTTTTTTTCCGTTATAATTGAAAATGTCGTTAGTATCCGGTCCTTAAAGGGCTTATTAGATTATGAATAAATTAATAAATTTTATCAGGATATTTAGTCCAGGTCAGCTCCGTTTGCTCAAAGCTGATGTACTGTCGTTAGTTTCCGGTCCTCAAGTACAACACTTGAGTAAATGCAAAATGTCGACATTATCCGGTTTGAATTATTGTATGACAATATACTATTGTAATAAGCCTAATGTTATAGTGACGACGTTGCAATTTGAGGTACTATATTGTCGTTCTTATCCCGGATTAGTTTTTTTCCGTTATAATTGAAAATGTCGTTAGTATCCGGTCCTTAAAGGGCTTATTAGATTATGAATAAATTAATAAATTTTATCAGGATATTTAGTCCAGGTCAGCTCCGTTTGCTCAAAGTTGATGTACTGTCGTTCGTTTCCGGTCCTCAAGTACAACACTTGAGTAAATGCAAAATGTCGACATTATCCGGTTTGAATTATTGTATGACAATATACTATAGTAATAAGCCTCATGTTATAGAGACGACGTTGCATTTTGAGGTACTATATTGTCGTTCTTATCCCGGATTAGTTTTTTTCCGTTATAATTGAAAATGTCGTTAGTATCCGGTCCTTAAAGGGCTTATTAGATTATGAATAAATTAATAAATTTTATCAGGATATTTAGTCTAGTTCAGCTCCGTTTGTTCAAAGTTGATGTACTGTCGTTCGTTTACGGTCCTTAAGTACGACACTTGAGTAAATGCAAAATGTCGTCATTATCCGGTTTGAATTATTATATGACAATCTACTATTGTAATAAGCCTAAGCTTATAATGACGACGTTGCAATTTGAGATACTATGTTGTTGTTCTTATCCCGATTAGTTTTTTTCCGTTATAATTGAAAATGTCGTTAGTATCCGCTCGTTAAAGGGCTTATTAAAATGTCGTTAGTATCCGGTCATTAAAGGGCTTATTAAAATGTCGTTAGTATCCGGTCATTAAAGGGCTTATTAAAATGTCGTTAGTATCCGGTCCTTAAAGGGCTTATTAGATTATGAATAAATTAATAAATTTTATCAGGATATTTAGTCCAGGTCAGCTCCGTTTGCTCAAAGTTGATGTACTGTCGTTCGTTTCCGGTCCTCAAGTACAACACTTGAGTAAATGCAAAATGTCGTCATTATCCGGTTTGAATAATTATATGACAATATACTATTGTAATAAGCCTAATGTTATAGTGACGACGTTGCAATTTGAGGTTCTATATTGTCGTTCTTATTCCGGATTAGTTTTTTTCCGTTATAATTGAAAATGTCGTTAGTATCCGGTCATTAAAGGGATTATTAGATTATGAATAAATTAATAAATTTTGTGAGTAGATTTAGTCTAGGTCAGCTCCGTTTGTTCAAAGTTGATGTACTGTCGTTCGTTTCCGATCCTCAAGTACAACACTTGAGTAAATGCAAAATGTCGTCATTATCCGGTTTGAATTATTGTATGACAATATACTATAGTAATAAGCCTCATGTTATAGTGACGACGTTGCATTTTGAGGTACTATATTGTCGTTCTTATCCCGGATTAGTTTTTTTCCGTTATAATTGAAAATGTCGTTAGTATCCGGTCCTTAAAGGGCTTATTAAAATGTCGTTAGTACCCGGTCCTTAAAGGGCTTATTAGATTATGAATAAATTAATACATTTTATCAGGATATTTAGTCTAGGTCAGTTCCGTTTGTTCAAAGTTGATGTACTGTCGTTCGATTCCGGTCCTTAAGTACAACACTTGAGTAAATGCAAAATATCGTCATTATCCGGTTTGAATTATTATATGACAATATACTATTGCAATAAGCCTAATGTTATAGTGACGACGTTGCAATTTGAGGTACTATATTGTCGTTCTTATCCCGGATTAGTTTTTTTCCGTTATAATTGAAAATGTCGTTAGTATCCGGTCCTTAAAGGGCTTATTAGATTATGAATAAATTAATAAATTTTATCAGGATATTTAGTCTAGGTCAGCTCCGTTTGTTCAAAGCTGATGTACTGTCATTCGTTTACGGTCCTTAAGTACAACACTTGAGTAAATGCAAAATGTCGTCATTATCCGGTTTGAACTATTATATGACAATATACTATTGTAATAAGCCTAATGTTATAGTGACGACGTTGCAATTTGAGGTACTATATTGTCGTTCTTATCCCGGATTAGTTTTTTTCCGTTATAATTGAAAATGTCGTTAGTATCCGGTCCTTAAAGGGCTTATTAGATTATGAATAAATTAATAAATTTTATCAGGATATTTAGTCCAGGTCAGCTCCGTTTGCTCAAAGTTGATGTACTGTCGTTCGTTTACGGTCCTGAAGTACAACACTTGAGTAAATGCAAAATGTCGTCATTATCCGGTTTGAATTATTGTATGACAATATACTATAGTAATAAGCCTAATGTTATAGTGACGACGTTGCAATTTGAGGTACTATATTGTCGTTCTTATCCCGGATTAGTTTTTTTCCGTTATAATTGAAAATGTCGTTAGTATCCGGTACTTAAAGGCTTATTAAAATGTCGTTAGTATCCGTCATTAAAGGATTATTGATATGAATAAATTAATAAATTTTATGAGTCGATTTAGTCCAGGTCAGCTCCGTTTGCTCAAAGTTGATGTACTGTCGTTCGTTTCCGGTCCTCAAGTACAACACTTGAGTAAATGCAAAATGTCGACATTATCCGGTTTGAATTATTGTATGACAATATACTATTGTAATAAGCCTAATGTTATAGTGACGACGTTGCAATTTGAGGTACTATATTGTCGTTCTTATCCCGGATTAGTTTTTTTCCGTTATAATTGAAAATGTCTTTAGTATCCGGTCCTTAAAGGGCTTATTAGATTATGAATAAATTAATAAATTTTATCAGGATATTTAGTCTAGGTCAGCTCCGTTTGTTCAAAGTTGATGTACTGTCGTTCGTTCCGGTCCTTAAGTACACACTTGAGTAAATGCAAAATGTCGTCATTATCCGGTTTGAATTATTGTATGACAATATACTATTGTAATAAGCCTAATGTTATAGTGACGACGTTGCAATTTGAGGTACTATATTGTCGTTCTTATCCCGGATTAGTTTTTTTTCCGTTATATTAAAAGGCTTTAAATGTCGTTAGTATCCGGTCCTTAAAGGGCTTATTAGATTATGAATAAATTAATAAATTTTATCAGGATATTTAGTCAGGTCAGCTCCGTTTGTCAAAGTTGATGTACTGTCGTTCGTTTCCGGTCCTAAGTACAACACTTGAGTAAATGCAAAATGTCGTCATTATCCGGTTTGAATATTATATGACAATATACTATTGTAATAAGCCTAATGTTATAGTGACGACGTTGCATTTGAGGTACTATATTGTCGTTCTTATCCGGATTAGTTTTTTTCCGTTATAATTGAAAATGTCTTTAGTATCCGGTCCTTAAAGGGCTTATTAGATTATGAATAAATTAATAAATTTTATCAGGATATTTAGTCTAGGTCAGCTCCGTTTGTTCAAAGTTGATGTACTGTCGTTCGATTCCGGTCCTTAAGTACAACACTTGAGTAAATGCAAAATGTCGTCATTATCCGGTTTGAATTATTATATGAAATATACTATTGTAATAAGCCTAATGTTATAGTGACGACGTTGCAATTTGAGGTACTATATTGTCGTTCTTATCCCGGATTAGTTTTTTTCCGTTATAATTGAAAATGTCTTTAGTATCCGGTCCTTAAAGGGCTTATTAGATTATGAATAAATTAATAAATTTTATCAGGATATTTAGTCTAGGTCAGCTCCGTTTGTTCAAAGTTGATGTACTGTCGTTCGATTCCGGTCCTTAAGTACAACACTTGAGTAAATGCAAAATGTCGTCATTATCCGGTTTGAATTATTGTATGACAATATACTATAGTAATAAGCCTCATGTTATAGTGACGACGTTGCATTTTGAGGTACTATATTGTCGTTCTTATCCCGGATTAGTTTTTTTCCGTTATAATTGAAAATGTCGTTAGTATCCGGTCCTTAAAGGGCTTATTAAAATGTCGTTAGTATCCGGTCCTTAAAGGGCTTATTAGATTATGAATAAATTAATAAATTTTATCAGGATATTTAGTCTAGGTCAGTTCCGTTTGTTCAAAGTTGATGTACTGTCGTTCGATTCCGGTCCTTAAGTACAACACTTGAGTAAATGCAAAATATCGTCATTATCCGGTTTGAATTATTATATGAAAATATACTATTGCAATAAGCCTAATGTTATAGTGACGACGTTGCGATTTGAGATACTATATTGTCGTTCTTATCCCGGATTAGTTTTTTTCCGTTATAATTGAAAATGTCGTTAGTATCCGGTCCTTAAAGGGCTTATTAGATTATGAATAAATTAATAAATTTTATCAGGATATTTGTCTAGGTCAGCTCCGTTTGTTCAAAGCTGATGTACTGTCATTCGTTTACGGTCCTTAAGTACAACACTTGAGTAAATGCTAAATGTCGTCATTATCCGGTTTGAATAATTATATGACAATATACTATTGTAATAAGCCTAATGTTATAGTGACGACGTTGCAATTTGAGGTACTATATTGTCGTTCTTATCCCGGATTAGTTTTTTTCCGTTATAATTGAAAATGTCGTTAGTATCCGGTCCTTAAAGGGCTTATTAGATTATGAATAAATTAATAAATTTTATCAGGATATTTAGTCCAGGTCAGCTCCGTTTGCTCAAAGCTGATGTACTGTCGTTCGTTTCCGGTCCTCAAGTACAACACTTGAGTAAATGCAAAATGTCGACATTATCCGGTTTGAATTATTGTATGACAATATACTATTGTAATAAGCCTAATGTTATAGTGACGACGTTGCAATTTGAGGTACTATATTGTCGTTCTTATCCCGGATTAGTTTTTTTCCGTTATAATTGAAAATGTCGTTAGTATCCGGTCCTTAAAGGGCTTATTAGATTATGAATAAATTAATAAATTTTATCAGGATATTTAGTCCAGGTCAGCTCCGTTTGCTCAAAGTTGATGTACTGTCGTTCGTTTCCGGTCCTCAAGTACAACACTTGAGTAAATGCAAAATGTCGACATTATCCGGTTTGAATTATTGTATGACAATATACTATAGTAATAAGCCTCATGTTATAGAGACGACGTTGCATTTTGAGGTACTATATTGTCGTTCTTATCCCGGATTAGTTTTTTTCCGTTATAATTGAAAATGTCGTTAGTATCCGGTCCTTAAAGGGCTTATTAGATTATGAATAAATTAATAAATTTTATCAGGATATTTAGTCTAGTTCAGCTCCGTTTGTTCAAAGTTGATGTACTGTCGTTCGTTTACGGTCCTTAAGTACGACACTTGAGTAAATGCAAAATGTCGTCATTATCCGGTTTGAATTATTATATGACAATCTACTATTGTAATAAGCCTAAGCTTATAATGACGACGTTGCAATTTGAGATACTATGTTGTTGTTCTTATCCCGATTAGTTTTTTTCCGTTATAATTGAAAATGTCGTTAGTATCCGCTCGTTAAAGGGCTTATTAAAATGTCGTTAGTATCCGGTCATTAAAGGGCTTATTAAATGTCGTTAGTATCCGGTCATTAAAGGGCTTATTAAAATGTCGTTAGTATCCGGTCCTTAAAGGGCTTATTAGATTATGAATAAATTAATAAATTTTATCAGGATATTTAGTCCAGGTCAGCTCCGTTTGCTCAAAGTTGATGTACTGTCGTTCGTTTCCGGTCCTCAAGTACAACACTTGAGTAAATGCAAAATGTCGTCATTATCCGGTTTGAATAATTATATGACAATATACTATTGTAATAAGCCTAATGTTATAGTGACGACGTTGCAATTTGAGGTTCTATATTGTCGTTCTTATTCCGGATTAGTTTTTTTCCGTTATAATTGAAAATGTCGTTAGTATCCGGTCATTAAAGGGATTATTAGATTATGAATAAATTAATAAATTTTGTGAGTAGATTTAGTCTAGGTCAGCTCCGTTTGTTCAAAGTTGATGTACTGTCGTTCGTTTCCGATCCTCAAGTACAACACTTGAGTAAATGCAAAATGTCGTCATTATCCGGTTTGAATTATTGTATGACAATATACTATAGTAATAAGCCTCATGTTATAGTGACGACGTTGCATTTTGAGGTACTATATTGTCGTTCTTATCCCGGATTAGTTTTTTTCCGTTATAATTGAAAATGTCGTTAGTATCCGGTCCTTAAAGGGCTTATTAGATTATGAATAAATTAATAAATTTTATCAGGATATTTAGTCTAGGTCAGTTCCGTTTGTTCAAAGTTGATGTACTGTCGTTCGATTCCGGTCCTTAAGTACAACACTTGAGTAAATGCAAAATGTCGTCATTATCCGGTTTGAATTATTATATGACAATATACTATTGCAATAAGCCTAATGTTATAGTGACGACGTTGCGATTTGAGATACTATATTGTCGTTCTTATCCCGGATTAGTTTTTTTCCGTTATAATTGAAAATGTCGTTAGTATCCGGTCCTTAAAGGGCTTATTAGATTATGAATAAATTAATAAATTTTATCAGGATATTTAGTCTAGGTCAGCTCCGTTTGTTCAAAGCTGATGTACTGTCATTCGTTTACGGTCCTTAAGTACAACACTTGAGTAAATGCAAAATGTCGTCATTATCCGGTTTGAACTATTATATGACAATATACTATTGTAATAAGCCTAATGTTATAGTGACGACGTTGCAATTTGAGATACTATATTGTCGTTCTTATCCCGGATTAGTTTTTTTCCGTTATAATTGAAAATGTCGTTAGTATCCGGTCATTAAACGGATTATTAGATTATGAATAAATTAATAAATTTTGTGAGTAGATTTAGTCTAGGTCAGCTCCGTTCGTTCAAAGTTGATGTACTGTCGTTCGTTTACGGTCCTGAAGTACAACACTTGAGTAAATGCAAAATGTCGTCATTATCCGGTTTGAATTATTGTATGACAATATACTATAGTAATAAGCCTAATGTTATAGTGACGACGTTGCAATTTGAGGTACTATATTGTCGTTCTTATCCCGGATTAGTTTTTTTCCGTTATAATTGAAAATGTCGTTAGTATCCGGTACTTAAAGGGCTTATTAAATGTCGTTAGTATCCGGTCATTAAAGGATTATTGGATTATGAATAAATTAATAAATTTTATGAGTCGATTTAGTCCAGGTCAGCTCCGTTTGCTCAAAGTTGATGTACTGTCGTTCGTTTCCGGTCCTCAAGTACAACACTTGAGTAAATGCAAAATGTCGACATTATCCGGTTTGAATTATTGTATGACAATATACTATTGTAATAAGCCTAATGTTATAGTGACGACGTTGCAATTTGAGGTACTATATTGTCGTTCTTATCCCGGATTAGTTTTTTTCCGTTATAATTGAAAATGTCTTTAGTATCCGGTCCTTAAAGGGCTTATTAGATTATGAATAAATTAATAAATTTTATCAGGATATTTAGTCTAGGTCAGCTCCGTTTGTTCAAAGTTGATGTACTGTCGTTCGATTCCGGTCCTTAAGTACAACACTTGAGTAAATGCAAAATGTCGTCATTATCCGGTTTGAATTATTGTATGACAATATACTATTGTAATAAGCCTAATGTTATAGTGACGACGTTGCAATTTGAGGTACTATATTGTCGTTCTTATCCCGGATTAGTTTTTTTCCGTTATAATTGAAAATGTCGTTAGTATCCGGTCCTTAAAGGGCTTATTAGATTATGAATAAATTAATAAATTTTATCAGGATATTTAGTCCAGGTCAGCTCCGTTTGCTCAAAGTTGATGTACTGTCGTTCGTTTCCGGTCCTCAAGTACAACACTTGAGTAAATGCAAAATGTCGACATTATCCGGTTTGAATTATTGTATGACAATATACTATAGTAATAAGCCTCATGTTATAGTGACGACGTTGCATTTTGAGGTACTATATTGTCGTTCTTATCCCGGATTAGTTTTATTCCGTTATAATTGAAAATGTCGTTAGTATCCGGTCCTTAAAGGGCTTATTAGATTATGAATAAATTAATAAATTTTATCAGGATATTTAGTCTAGTTCAGCTCCGTTTGTTCAAAGTTGATGTACTGTCGTTCGTTTACGGTCCTTAAGTACGACACTTGAGTAAATGCAAAATGTCGGCATTATCCGGTTTGAATTATTATATGACAATCTACTATTGTAATAAGCCTAAGCTTATAATGACGACGTTGCAATTTGAGATACTATGTTGTTGTTCTTATCCCGATTAGTTTTTTTCCGTTATAATTGAAAATGTCGTTAGTATCCGCTCGTTAAAGGGCTTATTAAAATGTCGTTAGTATCCGGTCATTAAAGGGCTTATTAAAATGTCGTTAGTATCCGGTCATTAAAGGGCTTATTAAAATGTCGTTAGAATCCGGTCATTAAAGGGCTTATTAGATTATGAATAAATTAATAAATTTTATCAGGATATTTAGTCTAGGTCAGCTCCGTTTGTTCAAAGTTGATGTACTGTCGTTCGTTTACGGTCCTTAAGTACAACACTTGAGTAAATGCAAAATGTCGTCATTATCCGGTTTGAATAATTATATGACAATATACTATTGTAATAAGCCTAATGTTATAGTGACGACGTTGCAATTTGAGGTTCTATATTGTCGTTCTTATTCCGGATTAGTTTTTTTCCGTTATAATTGAAAATGTCGTTAGTATCCGGTCATTAAAGGGATTATTAGATTATGAATAAATTAATAAATTTTGTGAGTAGATTTAGTCTAGGTCAGCTCCGTTTGTTCAAAGTTGATGTACTGTCGTTCGTTTCCGATCCTCAAGTACAACACTTGAGTAAATGCAAAATGTCGTCATTATCCGGTTTGAATTATTGTATGACAATATACTATAGTAATAAGCCTCATGTTATAGTGACGACGTTGCATTTTGAGGTACTATATTGTCGTTCTTATCCCGGATTAGTTTTTTTCCGTTATAATTGAAAATGTCGTTAGTATCCGGTCCTTAAAGGGCTTATTAAAATGTCGTCAGTATCCGGTCCTTAAAGGGCTTATTAGATTATGAATAAATTAATACATTTTATCAGGATATTTAGTCTAGGTCAGTTCCGTTTGTTCAAAGTTGATGTACTGTCGTTCGATTCCGGTCCTTAAGTACAACACTTGAGTGAATGCAAAATATCGTCATTATCCGGTTTGAATTATTATATGACAATATACTATTGCAATAAGCCTAATGTTATAGTGACGACGTTGCGATTTGAGATACTATATTGTCGTTCTTATCCCGGATTAGTTTTTTTCCGTTATAATTGAAAATGTCGTTAGTATCCGGTCCTTAAAGGGCTTATTAGATTATGAATAAATTAATAAATTTTATCAGGATATTTAGTCTAGGTCAGCTCCGTTTGTTCAAAGCTGATGTACTGTCATTCGTTTACGGTCCTTAAGTACAACACTTGAGTAAATGCAAAATGTCGTCATTATCCGATTTGAACTATTATATGACAATATACTATTGTAATAAGCCTAATGTTATAGTGACGACGTTGCAATTTGAGATACTATATTGTCGTTCTTATCCCGGATTAGTTTTTTTCCGTTATAATTGAAAATGTCGTTAGTATCCGGTCCTTAAAGGGCTTATTAGATTATGAATAAATTAATAAATTTTATCAGGATATTTAGTCTAGGTCAGCTCCTTTTGTTCAAAGTTGATGTACTGTCGTTCGTTTCCGGTCCTCAAGTACAACACTTGAGTAAATGCAGAATGTCGTCATTATCTGGTTTGAATTATTATATGACAATATACTATTGTAATAAGCATAATGTTATAGTGACGACGTTGCAATTTGAGGTACTATATTGTCGTTCTTATCCCGGATTAGTTTTTTTCCGTTATAATTGAAAATGTCGTTAGTATCCGGTCATTGAAGGGCTTATTAAAATGTCGTTAGTATCCGGCCATTAAAGGGCTTATTAAAATGTCATTAGTATCCGGTCATTAAAGGGCTTATGAGATTATGAATAAATTAATAAATTTTATCAGGATATTTAGTCTAGGTCAGCTCCTTTTGTTCAAAGTTGATGTACTGTCGTTCGTTTCCGGTCCTCAAGTACAACACTTGAGTAAATGCAAAATGTCGTCATTATCTGGTTTGAATTATTATATGACAATATACTATAGTAATAAGCCTAAGCTTATAGTGACGACGTTGCAATTTGAGATACTATGTTGTTGTTCTTATCCCGGATTAGTTTTTTTTCCGTTATAATTGAGAATGTCGTTAGTATCCGGTACTTAAAGGGCTTATTAAAATGTCGTTAGTATCCGGTCATTAGAGGGATTATTGGATTATGAATAAATTAATAAATTTTAAGAATCGATTTAGTCCGGGTCAGCTCCGTTTGCTCAAAGTTGATGTACTGTCGTTCGTTTCCGGTCCTCAAGTACAACACTTGAGTAAATTCAAAATGTCGTCATTATCCGGTTTGAATTATTGTATGACAATATACTATAGTAATAAGCCTAATGTTATAGTGACGACGTTGCAATTTGAGGTACTATATTGTCGTTCTTATCCCGGATTAGTTTTTTTCCGTTATAATTGAAAATGTCGTTAGTATCCGGTACTTAAAGGGCTTATTAAAATGTCGTTAGTATCCGGTCATTAAAGGGATTATTGGATTATGAATAAATTAATAAATTTTGTGAGTCGATTTAGTCCAGGTCAGCTCCGTTTGCTCAAAGTTGATGTACTGTCGTTCGTTTCCGGTCCTCAAGTACAACACTTGAGTAAATGCAAAATGTCGACATTATCCGGTTTGAATTATTGTAGGACAATATACTATTGTAATAAGCCTAATGTTATAGTGACGACGTTGCAATTTGAGGTACTATATTGTCGTTCTTATCCCGGATTAGTTTTTTTCCGTTATAATTGAAAATGTCGTTAGTATCCGGTACTTAAAGGGCTTATTAAAATGTCGTTAGTATCCGGTCATTAAAGGGATTATTGGATTATGAATAAATTAATAAATTTTATGAGTCGATTTAGTCCAGGTCAGCTCCGTTTGCTCAAAGTTGATGTACTGTCGTTCGTTTCCGGTCCTCAAGTACAACACTTGAGTAAATGCAAAATGTCGACATTATCCGGTTTGAATTATTGTATGACAATATACTATTGTAATAAGCCTAATGTTATAGTGACGACGTTGCAATTTGAGGTACTATATTGTCGTTCTTATCCCGGATTAGTTTTTTTCCGTTATAATTGAAAATGTCGTTAGTATCCGGTACTTAAAGGGCTTATTAAAATGTCGTTAGTATCCGGTCATTAAAGGGATTATTGGATTATGAATAAATTAATAAATTTTATGAGTCGATTTAGTCCAGGTCAGCTCCGTTTGCTCAAAGTTGATGTACTGTCGTTCGTTTCCGGTCCTCAAGTACAACACTTGAGTAAATGCAAAATGACGTCATTATCCGGTTTGAATTATTGTATGACAATATACTATAGTAATAAGCCTAATGTTATAGTGACGACGTTGCATTTTGAGGTACTATATTGTCGTTCTTATCCCGGATTAGTTTTTTTCCGTTATAATTGAAAATGTCGTTAGTATCCGGTACTTAAAGGGCTTATTAAAATGTCGTTAGTATCCGGTCATTAAAGGGATTATTGGATTATGAATAAATTAATAAATTTTATGAGTCGATTTAGTCCAGGTCAGCTCCGTTTGCTCAAAGTTGATGTACTGTCGTTCGTTTCCGATCCTCAAGTACAACACTTGAGTAAATGCAAAATGTCGTCATTATCCGGATTGAATTATTATATGACAATCTACTATTGTAATAAGCCTAAGCTTATAGTGACGACGTTGCAATTTGAGATGCTATATTGTCGTTCTTATCCCGGATTAGTTTTTTTCCGTTATAATTGAAAATGTCGTTAGTATCCGGTCCTTAAAGGGCTTATTAAAATGTCGTTAGTATCCGGTCATTAAAGGGATTATTAGATTATGAATAAATTAATAAATTTTGTGAGTAGTTTTAGTCTAGGTCAGCTCCGTTTGTTCAAAGTTGATGTACTGTCGTTCGTTTACGGTCCTTAAGTACGACACTTGAGTAAATGCAAAATGTCGTCATTATCCGGTTTGAATTATTATATGACAATCTACTATTGTAATAAGCCTAAGCTTATAATGACGACGTTGCAATTTGAGATACTATGTTGTTGTTCTTATCCCGATTAGTTTTTTTCCGTTATAATTGAAAATGTCGTTAGTATCCGCTCGTTAAAGGGCTTATTAAAATGTCGTTAGTATCCGGTCATTAAAGGGCTTATTAAAATGTCGTTAGTATCCGGTCATTAAAGGGCTTATTAAAATGTCGTTAGTATCCGGTCATTAAAGGGCTTATTAGATTATGAATAAATTAATAAATTTTATCAGGATATTTAGTCTAGGTCAGCTCCGTTTGTTCAAAGTTGATGTACTGTCGTTCGTTTACGGTCCTTAAGTACAACACTTGAGTAAATGCAAAATGTCGTCATTATCCGGTTTGAATAATTATATGACAATATACTATTGTAATAAGCCTAATGTTATAGTGACGACGTTGCAATTTGAGGTTCTATATTGTCGTTCTTATTCCGGATTAGTTTTTTTCCGTTATAATTGAAAATGTCGTTAGTATCCGGTCATTAAAGGGATTATTAGATTATGAATAAATTAATAAATTTTGTGAGTAGATTTAGTCTAGGTCAGCTCCGTTTGTTCAAAGTTGATGTACTGTCGTTCGTTTCCGATCCTCAAGTACAACACTTGAGTAAATGCAAAATGTCGTCATTATCCGGTTTGAATTATTGTATGACAATATACTATAGTAATAAGCCTCATGTTATAGTGACGACGTTGCATTTTGAGGTACTATATTGTCGTTCTTATCCCGGATTAGTTTTTTTCCGTTATAATTGAAAATGTCGTTAGTATCCGGTACTTAAAGGGCTTATTAAAATGTCGTTAGTATCCGGTCATTAAAGGGATTATTGGATTATGAATAAATTAATAAATTTTATGAGTCGATTTAGTCCAGGTCAACTCCGTTTGCTCAAAGTTGATGTACTGTCGTTCGTTTCCGGTCCTCAAGTACAACACTTGAGTAAATGCAAAATGTCGACATTATCCGGTTTGAATTATTGTGTGACAATATACTATTGTAATAAGCCTAATGTTATAGTGACGACGTTGCAATTTGAGGTACTATATTGTCGTTCTTATCCCGGATTAGTTTTTTTCCGTTATAATTGAAAATATCTTTAGTATCCGGTCCTTAAAGGGCTTATTAGATTATGAATAAATTAATAAATTTTATCAGGATATTTAGTCTAGGTCAGCTCCGTTTGTTCAAAGTTGATGTACTGTCGTTCGATTCCGGTCCTTAAGTACAACACTTGAGTAAATGCAAAATGTCGTCATTATCCGGTTTGAATTATTGTATGACAATATACTATTGTAATAAGCCTAATGTTATAGTGACGACGTTGCAATTTGAGGTACTATATTGTCGTTCTTATCCCGGATTAGGTTTTTTCCGTTATAATTGAAAATGTCTTTAGTATCCGGTCCTTAAAGGGCTTATTAGATTATGAATAAATTAATAAATTTTATCAGGATATTTAGTCTAGGTCAGCTTCGTTTGTTCAAAGTTGATGTACTGTCGTTCGATTCCGGTCCTTAAGTACAACACTTGAGTAAATGCAAAATGTCGTCATTATCCGGTTTGAATAATTATATGACAATATACTATTGAAATAAGCCTAATGTTATAGTGACGACGTTGCAATTTGAGGTACTATATTGTCGTTCTTATCCCGGATTAGTTTTTTTCCGTTATAATTGAAAATGTCGTTAGTATCCGGTCATTAAAGGGATTATTAGATTATGAATAAATTGATAAATTTTGTGAGTAGATTTAGTCTAGGTCAGCTCCGTTTGTTCAAAGTTGATGTACTGTCGTTCGTTTCCGATCCTCAAGTACAACACTTGAGTAAATGCAAAATGTGGTCATTATCCGGTTTGAATTATTATATGACAATATACTATTGTAATAAGCCTAATGTTATAGTGACGACGTTGCAATTTGAGGTACTATATTGTCGTTCTTATCCCGGATTAGTTTTTTTACGTTATAATTGAAAAGGTCGTTAGTATCCGGTCATTAAAGGGCTTATTAAAATGTCGTTAGTATCCGATCATTAAAGGGATTATTAGATTATGAATAAATTAATAAATTTTGTGAGTAGATTTAGTCTAGGTCAGCTCCGTTTGTTCAAAGTTGATGTACTGTCGTTCGTTACCGGTCCTTAAGTACAACACTTGAGTAAATGCAAATTGTCGTCATTATCCGGTTTGAATTATTATATGACAATATACAATTGTAATAAGCCTAATGTTATTGTGACGACGTTGCGATTTGAGATACTATATTGTCGTTCTTATCCCGGATTAGTTTTTTTTCCGTTATAATTGAAAATGTCGTTAGTATCCGGTCCTTAAAGGGCTTATTAGATTATGAATAAATTAATAAATTTTATCAGGATATTTAGTCTAGGTCAGTTCCGTTTGTTCAAAGTTGATGTACTGTCGTTCGATTCCGGTACTTAAGTACAACACTTGAGTAAATGCAAAATGTCGTCATTATCCGGTTTGAATTATTATCTGACAATATACAATTGTAATAAGCCTAATGTTATTGTGACGACGTTGCGATTTGAGATACTATATTGTCGTTCTTATCCCGGATTAGTTTTTTTCCGTTATAATTGAAAATGTCGTTAGTATGCGGTCGTTAAAGGGCTTATTGGATTATGAATAAATTAATAAATTTTATCAGGATATATAGTCTAGTTCAGCTCCGTTTGTTCAAAGTTGATGTACTGTCGTTCGTTTCCGATCCTCAAGTACAACACTTGAGTAAATGCAAAATGTCGTCATTATCTAATTTGAATTATTATATGACAATATACTATTGTAATAAGCATAATGTTATAGTGACGACGTTGCAATTTGAGGTACTATATTGTCGTTCTTATCCCGGATTAGTTTTTTTCCGTTATAATTGAAAATGTCGTTAGTATCCGGTCCTTAAAGGGCTTATTAGATTATGAATAAATTAATAAATTTTATCAGGATATTTAGTCTAGGTCAGTTCCGTTTGTTCAAAGTTGATGTACTGTCGTTCGATTCCGGTACTTAAGTACAACACTTGAATAAATGCAAAATGTCGACATTATCCGGTTTGAATAATTATATGACAATATACTATTGAAATAAGCCTAATGTTATAGTGACGACGTTGCGATTTGAGATACTATATTGTCGTTCTTATCCCGGATTAGTTTTTTTCCGTTATAATTGAAAATGTCGTTAGTATGCGGTCGTTAAAGGGCTTATTGGATTATGAATAAATTAATAAATTTTATCAGGATATATAGTCTAGTTCAGCTCCGTTTGTTCAAAGTTGATGTACTGTCGTTCGTTTCCGATCCTCAAGTACAACACTTGAGTAAATGCAAAATGTCGTCATTATCTAGTTTGAATTATTATATGACAATATACTATTGTAATAAGCATAATGTTATAGTGACGACGTTGCAATTTGAGGTACTATATTGTCGTTCTTATCCCGGATTAGTTTTTTTCCGTTATAATTGAAAATGTCGTTAGTATCCGGTCATTAAAGGGATTATTAGATTATGAATAAATTGATAAATTTTGTGAGTAGATTTAGTCTAGGTCAGCTCCGTTTGTTCAAAGTTGATGTACTGTCGTTCGTTTCCGATCCTCAAGTACAACACTTGAGTAAATGCAAAATGTGGTCATTATCCGGTTTGAATTATTATATGACAATATACTATTGTAATAAGCCTAATGTTATAGTGACGACGTTGCAATTTGAGGTACTATATTGTCGTTCTTATCCCGGATTAGTTTTTTTACGTTATAATTGAAAAGGTCGTTAGTATCCGGTCATTAAAGGGCTTATTAAAATGTCGTTAGTATCCGATCATTAAAGGGATTATTAGATTATGAATAAATTAATAAATTTTGTGAGTAGATTTAGTCTAGGTCAGCTCCGTTTGTTCAAAGTTGATGTACTGTCGTTCGTTACCGGTCCTTAAGTACAACACTTGAGTAAATGCAAATTGTCGTCATTATCCGGTTTGAATTATTATATGACAATATACAATTGTAATAAGCCTAATGTTATTGTGACGACGTTGCGATTTGAGATACTATATTGTCGTTCTTATCCCGGATTAGTTTTTTTCCGTTATAATTGAAAATGTCGTTAGTATCCGGTCCTTAAAGGGCTTATTAGATTATGAATAAATTAATAAATTTTATCAGGATATTTAGTCTAGGTCAGTTCCGTTTGTTCAAAGTTGATGTACTGTCGTTCGATTCCGGTACTTAAGTACAACACTTGAGTAAATGCAAAATGTCGTCATTATCCGGTTTGAATTATTATCTGACAATATACAATTGTAATAAGCCTAATGTTATTGTGACGACGTTGCGATTTGAGATACTATATTGTCGTTCTTATCCCGGATTAGTTTTTTTCCGTTATAATTGAAAATGTCGTTAGTATCCGGTCGTTAAAGGGCTTATTGGATTATGAATAAATTAATAAATTTTATCAGGATATATAGTCTAGTTCAGCTCCGTTTGTTCAAAGTTGATGTACTGTCGTTCGTTTCCGATCCTCAAGTACAACACTTGAGTAAATGCAAAATGTCGTCATTATCTAATTTGAATTATTATATGACAATATACTATTGTAATAAGCATAATGTTATAGTGACGACGTTGCAATTTGAGGTACTATATTGTCGTTCTTATCCCGGATTAGTTTTTTTCCGTTATAATTGAAAATGTCGTTAGTATCCGGTCCTTAAAGGGCTTATTAGATTATGAATAAATTAATAAATTTTATCAGGATATTTAGTCTAGGTCAGTTCCGTTTGTTCAAAGTTGATGTACTGTCGTTCGATTCCGGTACTTAAGTACAACACTTGAATAAATGCAAAATGTCGACATTATCCGGTTTGAATAATTATATGACAATATACTATTGAAATAAGCCTAATGTTATAGTGACGACGTTGCGATTTGAGATACTATATTGTCGTTCTTATCCCGGATTAGTTTTTTTCCGTTATAATTGAAAATGTCGTTAGTATGCGGTCGTTAAAGGGCTTATTGGATTATGAATAAATTAATAAATTTTATCAGGATATATAGTCTAGTTCAGCTCCGTTTGTTCAAAGTTGATGTACTGTCGTTCGTTTCCGATCCTCAAGTACAACACTTGAGTAAATGCAAAATGTCGTCATTATCTAGTTTGAATTATTATATGACAATATACTATTGTAATAAGCATAATGTTATAGTGACGACGTTGCAATTTGAGGTAATATATTGTCGTTCTTATCCCGGATTAGTTTTTTTCCGTTATAATTGAAAATGTCGTTAGTATCCGGTCGTTAAAGGGCTTATTAGATTATGAATAAATTAATAAATTTTATCAGGATATTTAGTCTAGGTCAGCTCCGTTTGTTCAAAGTTGATGTACTGTCGTTCGTTTACGGTCCTTAAGTACAACACTTGAGTAAATGCAAAATGTCGTCATTATCCGGTTTGAATAATTATATGACAATATACTATTGAATAAGCCTAATGTTATAGTGACGACGTTGCAATTTGAGGTACTATATTGTCGTTCTTATCCCGGATTAGTTTTTTTCCGTTATAATTGAAAATGTCGTTAGTATCGGTCATTAAAGGGATTATTAGATTATGAATAAATTGATAAATTTTGTGAGTAGATTTAGTCTAGGTCAGCTCCGTTTGTTCAAAGTTGATGTACTGTCGTTCGTTTCCGATCCTCAAGTACAACACTTGAGTAAATGCAAAATGTGGTCATTATCCGGTTTGAATTATTATATGACAATATACTATTGTAATAAGCCTAATGTTATAGTGACGACGTTGCAATTTGAGGTACTATATTGTCGTTCTTATCCCGGATTAGTTTTTTTCGTTATAATTGAAAAGTCGTTAGTATCCGGTCATTAAAGGGCTTATTAAAATGTCGTTAGTATCCGATCATTAAAGGGATTATTAGATTATGAATAAATTAATAAATTTTGAGTAGATTTAGTCTAGGTCAGCTCCGTTTGTTCAAAGTTGATGTACTGTCGTTCGTTACCGGTCCTTAAGTACAACACTTGAGTAAATGCAAATTGTCGTCATTATCCGGTTTGAATTATTATATGACAATATACAATTGTAATAAGCCTAATGTTATTGTGACGACGTTGCGATTTGAGATACTATATTGTCGTTCTTATCCCGGATTAGTTTTTTTCCGTTATAATTGAAAATGTCGTTAGTATCCGGTCCTTAAAGGGCTTATTAGATTATGAATAAATTAATAAATTTTATCAGGATATTTAGTCTAGGTCAGTTCCGTTTGTTCAAAGTTGATGTACTGTCGTTCGTTTCCGATCCTCAAGTACAACACTTGAGTAAATGCAAAATGTGGTCATTATCCGGTTTGAATTATTATATGACAATATACTATTGTAATAAGCCTAATGTTATTGTGACGACGTTGCATTTGAGATACTATATTGTCGTTCTTATCCCGGATTAGTTTTTTTCCGTTATAATTGAAATGTCGTTAGTATCCGGTCTTAAAGGGCTTATTAAATGTCGTTAGTATCGTCATTAAGGGATTATTGATTATGAATAAATTAATAAATTTTATAGATATTTAGTCAGGTCAGCTCCGTTTGTCAAAGTTGATGTACTGTCGTTCGTTTCCGGTCCTCAAGTACAACACTTGAGTAAATTCAAAATGTCGTCATTATCCGGTTTGAATTATTGTATGACAATATACAATTGTAATAAGCCTAATGTTATTGTGACGACGTTGCGATTTGAGATACTATATTGTCGTTCTTATCCCGGATTAGTTTTTTTCCGTTATAATTGAAAATGTCGTTAGTATGCGGTCGTTAAAGGGCTTATTGGATTATGAATAAATTAATAAATTTTATCAGGATATATAGTCTAGTTCAGCTCCGTTTGTTCAAAGTTGATGTACTGTCGTTCGTTTCCGATCCTCAAGTACAACACTTGAGTAAATGCAAAATGTCGTCATTATCTATTTGAATTATTATATGACAATATACTATTGTAATAAGCATAATGTTATAGTGACGACGTTGCAATTTGAGGTACTATATTGTCGTTCTTATCCCGGATTAGTTTTTTTCCGTTATAATTGAAAATGTCGTTAGTATCCGGTCCTTAAAGGGCTTATTAGATTATGAATAAATTAATAAATTTTATCAGGATATTTAGTCTAGGTCAGTTCCGTTTGTTCAAAGTTGATGTACTGTCGTTCGATTCCGGTACTTAAGTACAACACTTGAATAAATGCAAAATGTCGACATTATCCGGTTTGAATAATTATATGACAATATACTATTGAAATAAGCCTAATGTTATAGTGACGACGTTGCGATTTGAGATACTATATTGTCGTTCTTATCCCGGATTAGTTTTTTTCCGTTATAATTGAAAATGTCGTTAGTATGCGGTCGTTAAAGGGCTTATTGGATTATGAATAAATTAATAAATTTTATCAGGATATATAGTCTAGTTCAGCTCCGTTTGTTCAAAGTTGATGTACTGTCGTTCGTTTCCGATCCTCAAGTACAACACTTGAGTAAATGCAAAATGTCGTCATTATCTAGTTTGAATTATTATATGACAATATACTATTGTAATAAGCATAATGTTATAGTGACGACGTTGCAATTTGAGGTACTATATTGTCGTTCTTATCCCGGATTAGTTTTTTTCCGTTATAATTGAAAATGTCGTTAGTATCCGGTCATTAAAGGGATTATTAGATTATGAATAAATTGATAAATTTTGTGAGTAGATTTAGTCTAGGTCAGCTCCGTTTGTTCAAAGTTGATGTACTGTCGTTCGTTTCCGATCCTCAAGTACAACACTTGAGTAAATGCAAAATGTGGTCATTATCCGGTTTGAATTATTATATGACAATATACTATTGTAATAAGCCTAATGTTATAGTGACGACGTTGCAATTTGAGGTACTATATTGTCGTTCTTATCCCGGATTAGTTTTTTTACGTTATAATTGAAAATGTCGTTAGTATCCGGTCATTAAAGGGCTTATTAAAATGTCGTTAGTATCCGATCATTAAAGGGATTATTAGATTATGAATAAATTAATAAATTTTGTGAGTAGATTTAGTCTAGGTCAGCTCCGTTTGTTCAAAGTTGATGTACTGTCGTTCGTTACCGGTCCTTAAGTACAACACTTGAGTAAATGCAAAATGTCGTCATTATCCGGTTTGAATTATTATATGACAATATACATTGTAATAAGCCTAATGTTATTGTGACGACGTTGCGATTTGAGATACTATATTGTCGTTCTTATCCCGGATTAGTTTTTTTCCGTTATAATTGAAAATGTCGTTAGTATCCGGTCCTTAAAGGGCTTATTAGATTATGAATAAATTAATAAATTTTATCAGGATATTTAGTCTAGGTCAGTTCCGTTTGTTCAAAGTTGATGTACTGTCGTTCGATTCCGGTCCTTAAGTACAACACTTGAGTAAATGCAAAATGTCGTCATTATCCGGTTTGAATTATTATATGACAATATACAATTGTAATAAGCCTAATGTTATTGTGACGACGTTGCGATTTGAGATACTATATTGTCGTTCTTATCCCGGATTAGTTTTTTTCCGTTATAATTGAAAATGTCGTTAGTATCCGGTCGTTAAAGGGCTTATTGGATTATGAATAAATTAATAAATTTTATCAGGATATATAGTCTAGTTCAGCTCCGTTTGTTCAAAGTTGATGTACTGTCGTTCGTTTCCGATCCTCAAGTACAACACTTGAGTAAATGCAAAATGTCGTCATTATCTAATTTGAATTATTATATGACAATATACTATTGTAATAAGCATAATGTTATAGTGACGACGTTGCAATTTGAGGTACTATATTGTCGTTCTTATCCCGGATTAGTTTTTTTCCGTTATAATTGAAAATGTCGTTAGTATCCGGTCCTTAAAGGGCTTATTAGATTATGAATAAATTAATAAATTTTATCAGGATATTTAGTCTAGGTCAGTTCCGTTTGTTCAAAGTTGATGTACTGTCGTTCGATTCCGGTACTTAAGTACAACACTTGAATAAATGCAAAATGTCGACATTATCCGGTTTGAATAATTATATGACAATATACTATTGAAATAAGCCTAATGTTATAGTGACGACGTTGCGATTTGAGATACTATATTGTCGTTCTTATCCCGGATTAGTTTTTTTCCGTTATAATTGAAAATGTCGTTAGTATGCGGTCGTTAAAGGGCTTATTGGATTATGAATAAATTAATAAATTTTATCAGGATATATAGTCTAGTTCAGCTCCGTTTGTTCAAAGTTGATGTACTGTCGTTCGTTTCCGATCCTCAAGTACAACACTTGAGTAAATGCAAAATGTCGTCATTATCTAGTTTGAATTATTATATGACAATATACTATTGTAATAAGCATAATGTTATAGTGACGACGTTGCAATTTGAGGTACTATATTGTCGTTCTTATCCCGGATTAGTTTTTTTCCGTTATAATTGAAAATGTCGTTAGTATCCGGTCATTAAAGGGATTATTAGATTATGAATAAATTATAAATTTTGATAGATTTAGTCTAGGTCAGCTCCGTTTGTTCAAAGTTGATGTACTGTCGTTCGTTTCCGATCCTCAAGTACAACACTTGAGTAAATGCAAAATGTGGTCATTATCCGGTTTGAATTATTATATGACAATATACTATTGTAATAAGCCTAATGTTATAGTGACGACGTTGCAATTTGAGGTACTATATTGTCGTTCTTATCCCGGATTAGTTTTTTTACGTTATAATTGAAAAGGTCGTTAGTATCCGGTCATTAAAGGGCTATTAAAATTAGATTATGAATTAAATTAATAAATTTTGTGAGTAGATTTAGTCTAGGTCAGCTCCGTTTGTTCAAAGTTGATGTACTGTCGTTCGTTTCCGGTCCTTAAGTACAACACTTGAGTAAATGCAAATGTCGTCATTATCCGGTTTGAATTATTATATGACAATATACATTGTAATAAGCCTAATGTTATTGTGACGACGTTGCGATTTGAGATACTATATTGTCGTTCTTATCCCGGATTAGTTTTTTTCCGTTATAATTGAAAATGTCGTTAGTATCCGGTCCTTAAAGGGCTTATTAGATTATGAATAAATTAATAAATTTTATCAGGATATTTAGTCTAGGTCAGTTCCGTTTGTTCAAAGTTGATGTACTGTCGTTCGATTCCGGTACTTAAGTACAACACTTGAGTAAATGCAAAATGTCGTCATTATCCGGTTTGAATTATTATCTGACAATATACAATTGTAATAAGCCTAATGTTATTGTGACGACGTTGCGATTTGAGATACTATATTGTCGTTCTTATCCCGGATTAGTTTTTTTCCGTTATAATTGAAAATGTCGTTAGTATCCGGTCGTTAAAGGGCTTATTGGATTATGAATAAATTAATAAATTTTATCAGGATATATAGTCTAGTTCAGCTCCGTTTGTTCAAAGTTGATGTACTGTCGTTCGTTTCCGATCCTCAAGTACAACACTTGAGTAAATGCAAAATGTCGTCATTATCTAATTTGAATTATTATATGACAATATACTATTGTAATAAGCATAATGTTATAGTGACGACGTTGCAATTTGAGGTACTATATTGTCGTTCTTATCCCGGATTAGTTTTTTTCCGTTATAATTGAAAATGTCGTTAGTATCCGGTCCTTAAAGGGCTTATTAGATTATGAATAAATTAATAAATTTTATCAGGATATTTAGTCTAGGTCAGTTCCGTTTGTTCAAAGTTGATGTACTGTCGTTCGATTCCGGTACTTAAGTACAACACTTGAATAAATGCAAAATGTCGACATTATCCGGTTTGAATAATTATATGACAATATACTATTGAAATAAGCCTAATGTTATAGTGACGACGTTGCGATTTGAGATACTATATTGTCGTTCTTATCCCGGATTAGTTTTTTTCCGTTATAATTGAAAATGTCGTTAGTATGCGGTCGTTAAAGGGCTTATTGGATTATGAATAAATTAATAAATTTTATCAGGATATATAGTCTAGTTCAGCTCCGTTTGTTCAAAGTTGATGTACTGTCGTTCGTTTCCGATCCTCAAGTACAACACTTGAGTAAATGCAAAATGTCGTCATTATCTAGTTTGAATTATTATATGACAATATACTATTGTAATAAGCATAATGTTATAGTGACGACGTTGCAATTTGAGGTAATATATTGTCGTTCTTATCCCGGATTAGTTTTTTTCCGTTATAATTGAAAATGTCGTTAGTATCCGGTCGTTAAAGGGCTTATTAGATTATGAATAAATTAATAAATTTTATCAGGATATTTAGTCTAGGTCAGCTCCGTTTGTTCAAAGTTGATGTACTGTCGTTCGTTTACGGTCCTTAAGTACAACACTTGAGTAAATGCAAAATGTCGTCATTATCCGGTTTGAATAATTATATGACAATATACTATTGAAATAAGCCTAATGTTATAGTGACGACGTTGCAATTTGAGGTACTATATTGTCGTTCTTATCCCGGATTAGTTTTTTTCCGTTATAATTGAAAATGTCGTTAGTATCCGGTCATTAAAGGGATTATTAGATTATGAATAAATTGATAAATTTTGTGAGTAGATTTAGTCTAGGTCAGCTCCGTTTGTTCAAAGTTGATGTACTGTCGTTCGTTTCCGATCCTCAAGTACAACACTTGAGTAAATGCAAAATGTGGTCATTATCCGGTTTGAATTATTATATGACAATATACTATTGTAATAAGCCTAATGTTATAGTGACGACGTTGCAATTTGAGGTACTATATTGTCGTTCTTATCCCGGATTAGTTTTTTTACGTTATAATTGAAAAGTCGTGTATCCGGTCATTAAAGGGCTTATTAAATGTCGTTAGTATCCGATCATTAAAGGGATTATTAGATTATGAATAAATTAATAAATTTTGTGAGTAGATTTAGTCTAGGTCAGCTCCGTTTGTTCAAAGTTGATGTACTGTCGTTCGTTACCGGTCCTTAAGTACAACACTTGAGTAAATGCAAATTGTCGTCATTATCCGTTTGAATTATTATATGACAATATACAATTGTAATAAGCCTAATGTTATTGTGACGACGTTGCGATTTGAGATACTATATTGTCGTTCTTATCCCGGATTAGTTTTTTCCGTTATAATTGAAAATGTCGTTAGTATCCGGTCTTAAAGGGCTTATTAGATTATGAATAAATTAATAAATTTTATCAGGATATTTAGTCTAGGTCAGTTCCGTTTGTTCAAAGTTGATGTACTGTCGTTCGTTTCCGATCCTCAAGTACAACACTTGAGTAAATGCAAAATGTGGTCATTATCCGGTTTGAATTATTATATGACAATATACTATTGTAATAAGCCTAATGTTATTGTGACGACGTTGCGATTTGAGATACTATGTTGTGTTCTTATCCCGGATTAGTTTTTTTCCGTTATAATTGAGAATGTCGTTAGTATCCGGTACTTAAAGGGCTTATTAAAATGTCGTTAGTATCCGGTCATTAGAGGGATTATTGGATTATGAATAAATTAATAAATTTTAGAATCGATTTAGTCCGGTCAGCTCCGTTTGCTCAAAGTTGATGTACTGTCGTTCGTTTCCGGTCCTCAAGTACAACACTTGAGTAAATTCAAAATGTCGTCATTATCCGGTTTGAATTATTGTATGACAATATACTATAGTAATAAGCCTAATGTTATAGTGACGACGTTGCATTTGAGGTACTATATTGTCGTTCTTATCCCGGATTAGTTTTTTTCCGTTATAATTGAAAATGTCGTTAGTATCCGGTCTTAAAGGCTTATTAAAATGTCGTTAGTATCCGGTCTTAAAGGGCTTATTAGATTATGAATAATTAATAAATTTTTGAGTAGATTTAGTCTAGGTCAGCTCCGTTGTTCAAAGTTGATGTACTGTCGTTCGATTCCGGTACTTAAGTACAACACTTGAGTAAATGCAAAATGTCGTCATTATCCGGTTTGAATTATTATATGACAATATACAATTGTAATAAGCCTAATGTTATTGTGACGACGTTGCGATTTGAGATACTATATTGTCGTTCTTATCCCGGATTAGTTTTTTTCCGTTATAATTGAAAATGTCGTTAGTATCGGTCGTTAAAGGGCTTATTGGATTATGAATAAATTAATAAATTTTATCAGGATATATAGTCTAGTTCAGCTCCGTTTGTTCAAAGTTGATGTACTGTCGTTCGTTTCCGATCCTCAAGTACAACACTTGAGTAAATGCAAAATGTCGTCATTATCTATTTGAATTATTATATGACAATATACTATTGTAATAAGCATAATGTTATAGTGACGACGTTGCAATTTGAGGTACTATATTGTCGTTCTTATCCCGGATTAGTTTTTTTCCGTTATAATTGAAAATGTCGTTAGTATCCGGTCCTTAAAGGGCTTATTAGATTATGAATAAATTAATAAATTTTATCAGGATATTTAGTCTAGGTCAGTTCCGTTTGTTCAAAGTTGATGTACTGTCGTTCGATTCCGTACTTAAGTACAACACTTGAATAAATGCAAAATGTCGACATTATCCGGTTTGAATAATTATATGACAATATACTATTGAAATAAGCCTAATGTTATAGTGACGACGTTGCGATTTGAGATACTATATTGTCGTTCTTATCCCGGATTAGTTTTTTTCCGTTATAATTGAAAATGTCGTTAGTATGCGGTCGTTAAAGGGCTTATTGGATTATGAATAAATTAATAAATTTTATCAGGATATATAGTCTAGTCAGCTCCGTTTGTTCAAAGTTGATGTACTGTCGTTCGTTTCCGATACTCAAGTACAACACTTGAGTAAATGCAAAATGTCGTCATTATCTAGTTTGAATTATTATATGACAATATACTATTGTAATAAGCATAATGTTATAGTGACGACGTTGCAATTTGAGGTAATATATTGTCGTTCTTATCCCGGATTAGTTTTTTTTCCGTTATAATTGAAAATGTCGTTAGTATCCGGTCGTTAAAGGGCTTATTAGATTATGAATAAATTAATAAATTTTATCAGGATATTTAGTCTAGGTCAGCTCCGTTTGTTCAAAGTTGATGTACTGTCGTTCGTTTACGGTCCTTAAGTACAACACTTGAGTAAATGCAAAATGTCGTCATTATCCGGTTTGAATATTATATGACAATATACTATTGAAATAAGCCTAATGTTATAGTGACGACGTTGCATTTGAGGTACTATATTGTCGTTCTTATCCCGGATTAGTTTTTTTCCGTTATAATTGAAAATGTCGTTAGTATCCGGTCATTAAAGGGATTATTAGATTATGAATAAATTGATAAATTTTGTGAGTAGATTTAGTCTAGGTCAGCTCCGTTTGTTCAAAGTTGATGTACTGTCGTTCGTTTCCGATCCTCAAGTACAACACTTGAGTAAATGCAAAATGTGGTCATTATCCGGTTTGAATTATTATATGACAATATACTATTGTAATAAGCCTAATGTTATAGTGACGACGTTGCATTTGAGGTACTATATTGTCGTTCTTATCCCGGATTAGTTTTTTTACGTTATAATTGAAAAGGTCGTTAGTATCCGGTCATTAAAGGCTATTAAAATGCGTTAGTATCCGATCATTAAGGGATTATTAGATTATGAATAAATTAATAAATTTGTGATAGATTTAGTCTAGGTCAGCTCCGTTTGTTCAAAGTTGATGTACTGTCGTTCGTTACCGGTCCTTAAGTACAACACTTGAGTAAATGCAAAATGTCGTCATTATCCGGTTTGAATTATTATATGACAATATACAATTGTAATAAGCCTAATGTTATTGTGACGACGTTGCGATTTGAGTACTATATTGTCGTTCTTATCCCGGATTAGTTTTTTTCCGTTATAATTGAAAATGTCGTTAGTATCCGGTCCTTAAAGGGCTTATTAGATTATGAATAAATTAATAAATTTTATCAGGATATTTAGTCTAGGTCAGTTCCGTTTGTTCAAAGTTGATGTACTGTCGTTCGATTCCGTACTTAAGTACAACACTTGAGTAAATGCAAAATGTCGTCATTATCCGGTTTGAATTATTATATGACAATATACTATTGTAATAAGCCTAATGTTATAGTGACGACGTTGCGATTTGAGATACTATATTGTCGTTCTTATCCCGGATTAGTTTTTTTCCGTTATAATTGAAAATGTCGTTAGTATCCGGTCGTTAAAGGGCTTATTGGATTATGAATAAATTAATAAATTTTATCAGATATATAGTCTAGTTCAGCTCCGTTTGTTCAAAGTTGATGTACTGTCGTTCGTTTCCGTCCTCAAGTACAACACTTGAGTAAATGCAAAATGTCGTCATTATCTGTTTGAATTATTATATGACAATATACTATGTAATAAGCCTAATGTTATAGTGACGACGTTGCATTTGAGATACTATATTGTCGTTCTTATCCCGGATTAGTTTTTTTTCCGTTATAATTGAAAATGTCGTTAGTATCCGGTCTTAAAGGCTTATAAATGTGTTATATTAAGATTATGAATATAATTAATAAATTTTAAGATCGATTTAGTCCAGGTCAGCTCCGTTTGTCAAAGTTGATGTACTGTCGTTCGTTTCCGGTCCTCAAGTACAACACTTGAGTAAATGCAAAATGTCGTCATTATCCGGTTTGAATTATTATATGACAATATACTATGTAATAAGCCTAATGTTATAGTGACGACGTTGCATTTGAGGTACTATATTGTCGTTCTTATCCCGGATTAGTTTTTTTCCGTTATAATTGAAAATGTCGTTAGTATCCGGTCATTAAAGGTATCGTTAAAGGCTTATTAGATTATGAATAAATTAATAAATTTTTGAGTAGATTTAGTCTAGGTCAGCTCCGTTTGTTCAAAGTTGATGTACTGTCGTTCGATTCCGGTCTTAAGTACAACACTTGAGTAAATGCAAAATGTCGTCATTATCCGGTTTGAATTATTATATGACAATATACTATTGTAATAAGCCTAATGTTATTGTGACGACGTTGCGATTTGAGATACTATATTGTCGTTCTTATCCCGGATTAGTTTTTTTCCGTTATAATTGAAAATGTCGTTAGTATCCGGTCATTAAAGGGCTTATGAGATTATGAATAAATTAATAAATTTTATCAGGATATTAGTCTAGGTCAGCTCCGTTTGTTCAAAGTTGATGTACTGTCGTTCGTTTCCGGTCCTCAAGTACAACACTTGAGTAAATGCAAAATGTCGTCATTATCCGGTTTGAATTATTATATGACAATATACTATTGTAATAAGCCTAATGTTATAGTGACGACGTTGCATTTGAGGTACTATATTGTCGTTCTTATCCCGGATTAGTTTTTTTTCCGTTATAATTGAAAATGTCGTTAGTATCCGGTATTAAAGTGCTTATTAAAACGTCGTTAGTATCCGGTCATTAAAGGGATTATTGATTATGAATAAATTAATAAATTTTATGAGTCGATTTAGTCCAGGTCAGCTCCGTTTGCTCAAAGTTGATGTACTGTCGTTCGTTTCCGGTCCTCAAGTACAACACTTGAGTAAATCAAAATGTCGTCATTATCCGGTTTGAATTATTGTATGACAATATACTATAGTAATAAGCCTAATGTTATAGTGACGACGTTGCATTTGAGGTACTATATTGTCGTTCTTATCCCGGATTAGTTTTTTTCCGTTATAATTGAAAATGTCGTTAGTATCCGGTCTTAAAGGCTTATTAAATGTCGTTAGTATCCGTCTTAAAGGGCTTATTAGATTATGAATAGATTAATAAATTTTTGAGTAGATTTAGTCTAGGTCAGCTCCGTTGTTCAAAGTTGATGTACTGTCGTTCGTTTCCGGTCCTCAAGTACAACACTTGAGTAAATGCAAATGTCGTCATTATCCGGTTTGAATTATTATATGACAATATACTATTGTAATAAGCCTAATGTTATAGTGACACGTTGCGATTTGAGTACTATATTGTCGTTCTTATCCCGGATTAGTTTTTTTCCGTTATAATTGAAAATGTCGTTAGTATCCGGTCCTTAAAGGCTTATTAGATTATGAATAAATTAATAAATTTTATCAGGATATTTAGTCTAGGTCAGCTCCGTTTGTTCAAAGTGATGTACTGTCGTTCGTTTCCGGTCCTAAGTACAACACTTGAGTAAATGCAAAATGTCGTCATTATCCGGTTTGAATATTATATGACAATATACTATTGTAATAAGCCTAATGTTATAGTGACGACGTTGCAATTTGAGGTACTATATTGTCGTTCTTATCCCGGATTAGTTTTTTTCCGTTATAATTGTCGTTAGTATCCGGTCCTTAAGGGCTTATTAGATTATGAATAGATTAATAAATTTTTGAGTAGATTTAGTCTAGGTCAGCTCCGTTTGTCAAAGTTGATGTACTGTCGTTCGTTTCCGGTCCTCAAGTACAACACTTGAGTAATCAAAATGTCGTCATTATCCGGTTTGAATTATTGTATGACAATATACTATAGTAATAAGCCTAATGTTATAGTGACGACGTTGCATTTGAGGTACTATATTGTCGTTCTTATCCCGGATTAGTTTTTTTCCGTTATAATTGAAATGTCGTTAGTATAAGTTATAAAATGTCGTTAGTATCCGCCATTAAAGGGCTTATTAAAGCATTATATGGTTAAGTATAATATAATAAATATTTTATCAGGATATTTAGTCTAGGTCAGCTCCTTTTGTTCAAAGTTGATGTACTGTCGTTCGTTTCCGGTCCTCAAGTACAACACTTGAGTAAATGCAAAATGTCGTCATTATCCGTTTGAATTATTGTATGACAATATACTATGTAATAAGCCTAATGTTATAGTGACGACGTTGCATTTGAGGTACTATATTGTCGTACTTATCCCGGATTAGTTTTTTTCCGTTATAATTGAAAATGTCATTAGTATCCGGTTCTTATTAAAGTGTTTATCGGTATAAAGGATTATTGATTATGAATAATTAATAAATTTTATGAGTGATTTAGTCAGGTCAGCTCCGTTTGTTCAAAGTTGATGTACTGTCGTTCGTTTCCGGTCCTCAAGTACAACACTTGAGTAAATGCAAAATGTCGTCATTATCCGGTTTGAATATTATATGACAATATACTATTGTAATAAGCCTAATGTTATAGTGACGACGTTGCAATTTGAGGTACTATATTGTCGTTCTTATCCCGGATTATTTTTTTCCGTTATAATTGTCGTTAGTATCCGGTCTTAAAGGCTTATTAGATTATGAATAGATTAATAAATATTTTGAGTAGATTTAGTCTAGGTCAGCTCCGTTCGTTCAAAGTTGATGTACTGTCTTTCGTTACGGTCCTGAAGTACAACACTTGAGTAAATGCAAATGTCGTCATTATCCGGTTTGAATTATTGTATGACAATATACAATAGTAATAAGCCTAATGTTATAGTGACGACGTTACATTTTGAGGTACTATATTGTCGTTCTTATCCCGGATTAGTTTTTTTCCGTTATAATTGTCGTTAGTATCCGGTCCTTAAAGGGCTTATTAGATTATGAATAAATTAATAAATTTTATCAGGATATTTAGTCTAGGTCAGTTCCGTTTGTTCAAAGTTGATGTACTGTCGTTCGATTCCGGTACTTAAGTACAACACTTGAGTAAATGCAAAATGTCGTCATTATCCGGTTTGAATTATTGTATGACAATATACATAGTAATAAGCCTAATGTTATAGTGACGACGTTGCATTTGAGGTACTATATTGTCGTTCTTATCCCGGATTAGTTTTTTTCCGTTATAATTGAAAATGTCGTTAGTATCCGGTCTTAAAGGGCTTATTAATGTAGTATGTATTAGAGATTATGATTTAATAAATTAATAAATTTTAAGTCAGATTTAGTCCGGTCAGCTCCGTTTGTCAAAGTTGATGTACTGTCGTTCGTTTCCGGTCCTCAAGTACAACACTTGAGTAAATCAAAATGTCGTCATTATCCGTTTGAATTATTTATGACAATAACTATAGTAATAAGCCTAATGTTATAGTGACGACGTTGCATTTTGAGGTACTATATTGTCGTTCTTATCCCGGATTAGTTTTTTTCCGTTATAATTGAAAATGTCGTTAGTATCCGGTCTTAAAGGGCTTATTAAATTCGTTATATCCGGTCTAAAGGTTATTAGATTATGAATAATAATAATTTTTTGAGTAGATTAGTCTAGGTCAGCTCCGTTCGTTCAAAGTTGATGTACTTCGTTCGTTCCGGTCTTAAGTACAACACTTGAGTAAATGCAAAATGTCGTCATTATCCGGTTTGAATTATTATATGACAATATACAATTGTAATAAGCCTAATGTTATTGTGACGACGTTGCGATTTGAGATACTATATTGTCGTTCTTATCCCGGATTAGTTTTTTTCCGTTATAATTGAAAATGTCGTTAGTATCCGGTCCTTAAAGGGCTTATTAGATTATGAATAAATTAATAAATTTTATCAGGATATTAGTCTAGGTCAGTTCCGTTTGTTCAAAGTTGATGTACTGTCGTTCGATTCCGTCTTAAGTACAACACTTGAGTAAATGCAAAATGTCGTCATTATCCGGTTTGATTATTATCTGACAATATACAATTTAATAAGCCTAATGTTATGTGACGACGTTGCGATTTGAGATACTATATTGTCGTTCTTATCCCGGATTAGTTTTTTTCCGTTATAATTGAAAATGTCGTTAGTATCCGGTCCTTAAAGGGCTTATTAGATTATGAATAAATTAATAAATTTTATCAGGATATTTAGTCTAGGTCAGTTCCGTTTGTTCAAAGTTGATGTACTGTCGTTCGATTCCGTACTTAAGTACAACACTTGACTAAATGCAAAATGTGTCATTATCCGGTTTGAATTATTATCTGACAATATACATTGTATAAGCCTAATGTTATTGTGACGACGTTGCGATTTGAGATACTATATTGTCGTTCTTATCCCGGATTATTTTTTTCCGTTATAATTGAAAATGTCGTTAGTATCCGGTCATTACAGCTTATTAAAATGTCGTTAGTATCCGGCCATTAAAGGGCTTATTAAAATGTCATTAGTATCGTCATTAAAGGCTTATGATTATGAATAAATTAATAAATTTATCAGGATATTTAGTCTAGGTCAGCTCCTTTTGTTCAAAGTTGATGTACTGTCGTTCGTTTCCGGTCCTCAAGTACAACACTTGAGTAAATGCAAAATGTCGTCATTATCTGGTTTGAATTATTATATGACAATATACTATTGTAATAAGCCTAATGTTATAGTGACGACGTTGCAATTTGAGGTACTATATTGTCGTTCTTATCCCGGATTAGTTTTTTTTTCCGTTATAATTGAAATGTCGTTAGTATCCGGTCATTAAGTGCTTATTAAAACGTCGTTAGTATCCGGTCATTAAAGGGATTATGGATTATGAATAAATTAATAAATTTTATGAGACGATTTAGTCCAGGTCAGCTCCGTTTGCTCAAAGTTGATGTACTGTCGTTCGTTTCCGGTCCTCAAGTACAACACTTGAGTAAATTCAAAATGTCGTCATTATCCGGTTTGAATTATTGTATGACAATATACTATAGTAATAACCTAATGTTATAGTGACGACGTTGCATTTTGAGGTACTATATTGTCGTTCTTATCCCGGATTAGTTTTTTTCCGTTATAATTGAAAATGTCGTTAGTATCCGGTACTTAAAGGGCTTATTAAAATGTCGTTAGTATCCGGTCCTTAAAGGGCTTATTAGATGATGAATAGATTAATAAATTTTTTGAGTAGATTAGTCTAGGTCAGCTCCGTTCGTTCAAAGTTGATGTACTGTCGTTCGTTACCGGTCTTAAGTACAACACTTGAGTAACTGCAAAATGTCGACATTATCCGGTTTGAATTATTATATGACAATATACTATTGCAATAAGCCTAATGTTATAGTGACAACGTTGCATTTGAGATACTATATTGTCGTTCTTATCCCGGATTAGTTTTTTTCCGTTATAATTGAAAATGTCGTTAGTATCCGGTCCTTAAAAGGCTTATTAGATTATGAATAAATTAATAAATTTTTCAGGAATATTTAGTCTAGGTCAGCTCCGTTGTTCAAAGCTGATGTACTGTCGTTCGTTACGGTCCTTAAGTACAACACTTGAGTAAATGCCAAAATGTCGTCATTATCCGGTTTGAATATTATATGACAATATACTATGTAATAAGCCTAATGTTATAGTGACGACGTTGCAATTTGAGGTACTATATTGTCGTTCTTATCCCGGATTAGTTTTTTTCCGTTATAATTGTCGTTAGTATCCGGTCCTTAAAGGGCTTATTAGATTATGAATAGATTAATAAATTTTTTGAGTAGATTTAGTCTAGGTCAGCTCCGTTCGTTCAAAGTTGATGTACTGTCGTTCGTTTACGGTCCTGAAGTACAACACTTGAGTAAATGCAAAATGTCGTCATTATCCGGTTTGAATTATTGTATGACAATATACTATAGTAATAAGCCTAATGTTATAGTGACGACGTTACATTTTGAGGTACTATATTGTCGTTCTTATCCCGGATTAGTTTTTTTCCGTTATAATTGTCGTTAGTATCCGGTCCTTAAAGGGCTTATTAGATTATGAATAAATTAATAAATTTTATCAGGATATTTAGTCTAGGTCAGTTCCGTTTGTTCAAAGTTGATGTACTGTCGTTAGTTTCCTGTCTCAAGTACAACACTGAGTAAATGCAAAATGTCGTCATTATCCCGGTTTGAATATTGTATGACATATACTTAGTATAAGCCTAATGTATAGTGACGACGTTGCATTTTGAGGTACTATATTGTCGTTCTTATCCGGATTAGTTTTTTTCCGTTATAATGAAAATGTCGTTAGTATCCGGTACTTAAAGGGCTTATGAAAATGTCGTTAGTATCCGGTCATTAAAGGGATTATTGGATTATGAATAAATTAATAAATTTTATGAGTCGATTTAGTCCAGGTCAGCTCCGTTTGCTCAAGTTGATGTACTGTCGTTAGTTTCCTGTCCTCAGGTACAACACTTGAGTAAATGCAAAATGTCGTCATTATCCGGTTTGAATTATTGTATGACATATACTATAGTAATAAGCCTAATGTATAGTGACGATGTTGCATTTTGAGGTACTATTTGTCGTTTATTGAATTATCAAGCAAAATAAACTCAATCGATTTTAGAGTAAAAATATCAGTATTTATTATATCAAAGGGAATACAAGTTGTAAGAAAAATGTTGGCGCAGAGCAGACTCAGAGACAGAGGTCTTTCCTCGTCGAGTGCTAGGGCTGAACTGAGGGCTACAGTCTGCGAGGGCTGCATACGCAGAGGACTGCAGCTTAGATTGCATATTTCGCCTGCATATAAAAAAGGTCCGGAAGCATTTTATTGCACATCTGGACACATCCTAATCCGCGGACCGGGGACGGCGGTCTCCGAAACGGTCAGCGGGAGAAAGGTTTATTGCATTACCTGGGTGTGGGGTTTTTTCCCTTAATAGCAAAATGCTTAAATATAAAGCCGTGCTCGTGCACGTATTCTCAACACTCCCACTTATTTTGAGCATTCGATTACATTTAAACTTCACGCAAATTAAAAAATAGTTGCTTTGTCAGCGGTTTAGTGAAGATTCAGCGAGCTGTTCCTCGACTTTACATATTTGACATCTATTTCGCCGCGATTAAGAACATCACGAATCATATGAAACTTAACATCTATGTGCTTTGATCGCTTGTGATCATTACATTCGGAGTTGCTTGCAATTTTAATAGCAGCTTGATTATCGACATACATAGGTAATTTTCTTACATATTACGTCAACTCATTCATCATTCTGCGCAACCAAATAGCTTCTTTCACACCATTCGCTAGCGCAACATACTCCGATTCGGCGTCGAAACCGTGACAAGTTTTTGCAATTGACTGCACCACGATAATTGGCGCACCATTCAAAACGAAGACATAACCGCTTCGCGATTTGCGAGTCTCTACGCATCCGGCAAAATCAGCGTCAGTGAAGCCCGAAATTTCTAGCGAGCTCCACTGTCTCCGAAAACTAATCCGTAGTCGCGCGTTTTAGTAAATAACGCATAATTTTCTTAACTGCTTGCCAGTGCGATTCACCGTAGCAGCTAAGAAACTGGCTCGCGTAATTAACTGCATATTCAATGTCCGGACGACATACCCGCGCCGGCGAACACAATAACGATCCTATTGCCTCTCTATAAGGTATTTTAGGGTCGATCGGTCCTGTATGTTTTAGCAAAAACATACCTGGTTCAGCAGGTAACATGGAAGAGTTCGCTTCATGCATATTGAATCTTTTTAGGAACTTTTTCAATGTAAACCTGACTGATTAATCTTTATGAGGCGTCGAGCGCGATCGCGTTTAATTTCAAAACCGAGAAATTCATCTGCCCGACCAAAAGTTATTTTTTAAGTTACTCCTGCAGATGTTCAAGCACACTCATAATCGCACTCTCGCTCTCACTCATAAGCAAACCATCATCCACATATACCGCGAGATACACATCCAAACCTTGCCTTGTCCTACGAACACGCACTTATCACTTGTGATATTCACGAGATTAAATCCTTGAGAAATCTCGTGAATTTCTCGTTCCAGCACTTCGGTGCTTGCTTCAGTCGTAGAGGCTTCGATGTAGTTTGAATACTGTTCGGCTGGTTCTTGTCCTTGTAACCTGGTGGCTGCTCGATGTAGATTTCTTCTTGAAGTTCGCCGTTCAAGAATGCAGTCTTGACGTCGACTTTTCATTATCTCGTATTCGCATTTTGCAGCTATTGCGAGAAGTTCCTAATCGATTCATAGCGAGCAACTGGCGCAAAGTGTCGAAGTAATCAATTCCTTCGCGTTGCCTGAAACCTTTTGCTACGAGTCTTGCTTTATATCTCGTTGCATTACCAGTTGCGTCACTTTTTACGGTTGTAAACCATTTGCAACCTATAGCTTGCTTACCTTTGGCAAAGTGCTCAGTGTCCATTGTTGTTCTCTCGAAGGATTGCATTTCCTCGTCCATGGCACACTCCCACTTGCTAGCATTTTCGCTTGATGTAGCTTCGTCAAAGTCATCTCTTTTTTACATCGGCGAGGTAAGCGATAGGCACGCCATATCGGTCTGGTGCTTGGATTCGACGTCTGTCGCGCAGCGTCGTCCTTCTTGAGCATCTTCTTCGGCTGGCATGCAGGCTCAATGTCAGGGGCGATTTGATCAGCTGGCATGTCTGGATCAATCATTTGATCTGCGTTATTATCAATGCGCGGTTCAGCTGGCTCTTTCTTCTTCATCCTCAAAACCAAACACAATCTTGAAGGTACCTGGCTCGGCGTCGTCCTCGGTCCTCGGTGCATCGCTCTCGTTGAAAGTAACGTCGCTGCTTATGTTAATCTTCTGAGACGCTTCGTCCCAAGGCGGTAATTAGACGAATCCCCGTCATAACCGACAAAGATGACCGGCTTGCTTTTCGATCGAATCTATGGCGCTTTTCTTTAGGTACGTTCAGGTATGCGACCGATCCAAAACTCTGAAGTGTTTTCGCGGGCGGCCGCTATAAACCATTTTTCGAATGGAGTGCGCATCTCTCCGGGCTTAGAGATTACTCTGTTCGCAGGTAACAAGCCGCGTTTATTGCTTCTGGCCATAGCTTAATCTGCACCTTTTTTGCATGCAGCATCGAACGTGCGCTCTCGACGAGTGTACGGATCTCGCGCTCGGCGCGTCCGTTTTGTTCGTGTATTAGGGGGCCGAAAATTCGCTTATGATACCTTTTTCTTTGAGAAAATTCTGCATTTTCTCGCAGGTATACTCGGTGCCGTTATCCGTGTGGAGTACTTTATTTTCGTCCCTAGCTGCGTTGACACGAACGCCTCGAATGTCTTAAAGCGGTCGAACACTTCCGATTTATGGCGCAGGAAATAACTTTCTGAACTCGTATTCTCATCTTTGAACACGATAAAAAAAACGTGTGCCGCTTGGGGACTGCACATTTACGGGCCCACAGACATCGCTGTGTATCTTTTCTCCTGGGCCGTAATTACTCTCAGATGCGCTGCTCGGATGCGTCTTCTTCGGGTCTGCTTGCCTAGACACACACCCTCACAAAACTCGAAATTTTCCTTGGAAATTCCGTCGATGCCAAGCCGTTCGCACGTTTGCTTAACAGTTCGAACGTTCACGTGGCCA